>NC_092858.1:45613745-45674322 GCF_032062135.1 Pyxicephalus adspersus | reverse complement strand
CAGAGGGCCCATTCACACATGGCACTGCAGTAAGCAGAGGGCCCATTCACACCATGGCACTGCAGTTACCAGAGGGCCCATTCACACATGGCACTGCAGTAAGCAGAGGGCCCATTCACACCATGGCACTGCAGTGAAGCACTCTCCTGTGTTGCAGCACACAAAGTGAGGTAATAGATGACAGGAAATGCTGCATGTGTGTTTCACTGTCTTGGTACTTTAGGCAGACCAGATAAATAAATGGTGGTTTGTTTAAAACACATGTTGCAGAAAATGTAATTTATGGCCCAGATAACAAGTAATTCTGTGTACCTGGCTGTCTTGGAACAAGTATGCAGGAAGTGAAGTCAGGACCCAGGAAGGTTCGGTCGGTTCTGTGACATTGGTGCCCTGTATAGTCATTATGTACCCCCTGTGCAGGCAATACACCGACCTGTGCCCTGTTTGTGGCCAGGCACCCCGGTATTATTCCCCCCACCCCCACCACGGTACCGGTCGGGCTGACGTCTTCGGGCTCTCTGTTGAGGAAATAAAACATTTGGCATGCATATCACGTCTGTAATTAGCTCCCCTTGTGCCGAGCGAGCCTATAAATATAACCTGCCCCCATTGTTGTCTGTGGAAGAACTGCTGGAGCTTGTGACACAAAAGGCATGGGAGCTATTTTAGTCTTTTCTTCTGCTGCCTAATTTTAGCTCATTGATGCAGATAGAGGGATTCCACTGACGTCAATGGGGCTCTGCGCTGACGTCACCGGCCCTCCTCCCCCGCTCAGGAGAGGGAAGAACCTGGCAGAGAGAATGCGAGCGAAGCTGTGTTCAGCGCACAGACGCCGCGGCATCAGATTTCCCTGTCTGTCTCTCCCAGCCCGGGCCATGGGCTGCCGACTACAGCCGGAGCTTCCCGACCACAGAGGAGATAGGAGGCGGGGAGGGCTGATAATGACCTAGGGATCCCTTCTCTCCCCCCCTCCCCTACATACAGCAGGTGGATGAGTGTGGCTCCTGTAACCTGAGCACTGGGGACTGCAGACACACAGAGTGCCCAGGGTGTAAGTACAGAGGCTCCTTGTATGTGACACCATTCTTTTCTAGATATTCAGCTTGTTTACTCCGCTACTGCTGCTGTTGTTGTCATTTCATACAGATGTGTGTGATCAATGTCTATTGTTACACCCATAATATTTTAAAGGTGCAATGGCTATAAAATTGTCATATTGGTCATAGCATAAAAAATTATAAAGTGTGCTAAGAACAGGGATTTTACATCATTTAGAAAATACATTAAAGAGGACCTGTCTACCTAACTCATTAGATGTGATGTATTAAAGCTCATCAAGTCTCTAGAGAATGGACTATCATGGGTGAACTAAAGTGATCCAGCAAAGCTGGAGTGGATTTCTCAAAAATCATTTGCTATTTAGCAAATGTTTTCAATTATGAATCAGATCCATTCCAGGTTTGCTGGATCACTCTAGTTCACTCATGATAGTCTATAAGACATAAGTAGCCCTACAACTGCTGAACACCAGACCTGTATATTCATTCCGAATAAAGGAATTAAGTATTAATGGCAGATGACCAGAACACCGGCCAGGCAAGCTGCTTATTATAGATCCAGGGCAGCAATGGCGGTTTACTTTATCTCTCTGTATAGCACCACTTTAATGACACCAAAAAGTATGAAAGGACCAAAAAAAGCCAAGCTAGATGTATTATTGCAGTATAATCTATTTGCAGGACAATAATTGTTTACAAGCAGTTTGTTCAGATACTAATTCAATAATCAGCTTGGGCTACTTCCGAATTTCCACTGATTAGGTGATTGGTCTCAAGTCTATGGAAAAGGCAAAAGCCCTTTTTTCTTGGATATGTCTACACCTATTATATAGGAATTAGGAATCAATGCTATCCAGAGAAATGCCAATCTCATATAAGGGTGTGTTGGCCTTTTACCAGATTGCAGAGTATTGTTTCCTGCCATGGCATTTGTTCTTTACTCATCCAATATTGTCTAAACCAGGGCTACTCCAAAGGTTGCAATGAGCAATTTGTGCCTCTCAGGTCAGGTACCATTGACACCAATTATCTGTTTTGGCTATCTGTAAGGGTGGCATTCTTCCCACTGGCCAGCAATGTATGTGGCATTCATCCTGTTGATGATCGGGCTAATGTACCATGGACTGGGCATATTATAAATATCCATAGGGATTCCTTGAGACCTAAAAAGTTTTTTCAAGGGTTCCTTGATGTTTAAAAGGTTAAAGCAGGTCTAAACTGATGCATCTATGTTTGTCATGAACAGTTGCAAATATCTCCTAAACTATTGTACTTATACTTGCAGCGGTCACATAGTCATTTCATACATACCCCTCCCTTGTATGCATAGTTATTCAGCTACTTCCTTTTCTAATTAACTGGAGGTTTTAAGGTCTTTCACTAACTGTGCAGTAATGATGATGTCAGAAATCTTGTGAGCCAAGGACTTTCTGAGCCTTCTTTACTGTTCTATCTATTTCTGTGGACTACAGAACACCCAGTGCTGGGACGGGATCTCTTAGCATCCATTGCCAAAAGGCCAACCTGTGCTGCCTCCCTAATGGATTACTTGGCCAGCTTAAATTGCAGATTATCCCAATTTGTGCGCCCTTCTGCTAAAATGCCTTTTCTGTCTACCCTGCCTCATCTCTAGAGAGTAGAAAATGTTTTTTAACTATGTCCCAGGGGGTGACAACCTCACTTCTTCATAGATATATTACAATTGGTGCACCCAGGAAGATGAAATGTGGTACTGGCAGAATCATCGAGTGAAAACAATGGGAAAAGCAGTAACTGCAGTATATTGTATCTTCACCTTTAGGGTTAGTTACAGATCTAGATACAAATAGATAGGCTCATATTTAAGGGAATCTTGGCTGCCATTGCTATCCTTATATACATATAGTATATGACTAGCAGTTCAGTTGCTTTAATACTTTTGGATTCTCTCACTGGAAGAAAGTTGACATATCCTAAGTTTTGTCTTTGTTACATGTTTGAGCCATGTTGGTGACTCAAAGTATTTTAGCTAAAAACAGCATATTATCCAGGCACCTTTCATTTGTAGAATAAAGTGAGTAATGACAGCCTCAATAGTTTTCATGGCACAGGCTTTCTTTTAAATAGATGTGAACTCTAATGACTTATTTGTTAAAATCAGGGCTGTGGAGCTGGTACATGAAACCTTCAATTTTCTCTCCTGATGTGAAAGGGGGGGTCTGCTGTGAAGTAGGGGACTTTAAAATGTAAAAGGGATAGCTTTGATATATTATGGGGAATCTAAAGAAAATGGGGATTATGTCTAAATTTGAAGTGGGGGATATTTATGTGAAGCAGGGTCTCAGATGTAAAAGGAGGTCCTAAATTGAAAATGGCTTTTAATGTGTAAGAGTGGGGGGGTCTACACATTTAAATATGTTCTGATGTGAAGAGGCTTGTCCTAAATGGTAGGGGCCTCGTCAAAAAGCAAAACATAAAGGGGACTCTGATTTGAAAGGAAGGGTTCTCATGTGGGGGGGGGGGGGGGTTGAAGGATGGCTCTTAAAATAAAAAAGAGCACTAATGTAAAGAGGCTTTTCTAATGTCAATGAGTTTTAATAATGGTATTGGGCCATCTCAGAAATTAATACTGGGGCCCATAGATCTGTATCCAGAGGTCCATCCCCTGCAGTTCAAAATTGTCACAATTTGGGGCACAGGTTCATAGGTCCATAGATCTGTAGTTATGCCACTGCGTCCATTTTTAAAACGACCAAAATCCACTAAATGACAGGGATGAGGCAGGGATTGCTAAAGCTTCTAACTGGCACTGTAAGAAGCTCACATTGCACTACACACTTTGTTTTATTGTCGTATTCCTTTATTCTCCAGCAGTTTGATGAGAGACACAAGTACATTAGGAATCATTATTTCATATAAATTTACATGCTGCTACATTGTAAAAGCTTCATCAATGTAAAAATACTCCTTTTAGATTAAAAAATGCTTTGCCTAAAAAACAAATATATTGTATGCTCATAAGCTTTGCATACAGTGTCTGGGTAGAGGAGCACTGTTTATTTCTAGGAATTGGATGGTCGGGATTCTTGTAATCTTTTTTGGGGGATTAGGATATACAGAGAAGTATTGTACACGTTGCATGTTTTTTTTATAAATTTGATATCTAACTTCAGTTCAGCTGGAACTAATATTTTAACGTTGAAAGTTTTGTTTTGGCAGAAGTTCAGCACCGGCTTTATATATAAAAAGGAAACTGAAATACATCAGAAATGCATTTATCGCCCCTAATATAAATATAATTGTATGCCTAACAATTGGGCTTAACCAATAAAGTAATGTAATAGTTCAGAAGTTCAAATGAAGTATTCTATAGCAAATTCCAATCTAGCTGTGGGGTGATGCAGTTTGTACATTTCCTTTTTGCAGGGCTTTAATAAATATTTATATTCATTTGAGTGCAAATACAGCAATATTAAACTTTCCACAGAAAAGTTTGTATAAAACAGAACAGAATGAAAATGTATCAATTTAAAATGCAGAGTGTTTTATAAACCTCACATGTAACAATAGCCTAAGGCTATACAGACGACGTTTGCCGGATTCTAAATTCTTTATGGGTCTTGGCAGACTGGCATGTTCGTTTCTTGACCTAGAGAGCTTCTATAAACCAGTATCTCTAACACAAAAGGAACTGGATAAAGAATACTAATTGCATCCCTCGTAAATGCTATTGTAAACCCAACTTTGTTCATGCTGCATTTTAACACCCAAGCATTGAAAATGTGTCCTTTTCCCATGGCAATGAAATGCATTGTTTACTCTTTCTTTTCTTCTTTTTCAAGATATGGCAGCTACAATCTAATTGCTGTGGTCAGCAGAAATATTCTTACTCAGACCATGGTCAGGGGTTATATTATACATAATACACATTATAATTGTTAGAAAATTTCCATTATATCTGTAAAGTACACAAAAATCTCTGACACATACTGTTCAGAACTGAATGTTTACTGAAACCAGAAGTGAAAGAAATTCATTCCAAAATGTCAGTAGACATTTCATCCCACACTGGCTGGAATGAATAAACCACATTTGTATTTCTTTTATATAAAGGGGTTATTCTACAAGCCATATTGTTTTTTATTTTTTTGTTTCATGTAATAAATTAGACCAAAAGACATAAGAAAAAAAATTATTTGAGCTGTAATTTGCAAGGTCTGTCATACCGCAGTTTTTGTATGAAGTTCCCTTGTATTTAGAGTATTACAACTAGTACCGTAGTAGAAGAAAAGGGAAAGACCCACTGAAGGAGACTATTGTTGGAACAAAACAAGGCCAAATAGGCTCTTTTGTGTGGGGGAACAAGATGGGGTTCAGATGGATAGACACTGTTGGGCCCACATTGGTGGACATAGGGACTCTTGTGTGTCATGCAATTGCAACCTCTTCAACTCTCTGTTCCTACACCACTGATTAATATTATTATTATTTTTAATAATAAACAGGATTTAACATATCACGCATCGCTGTACATTAAATACTAATTGAGGCCAAAGACACAGAAGTGCCTTGACACACTTTCAGGCAGCGCATTGCTTTTTTTTCTTCAGGAATTTAGAACAAATATTAATGTTTCAACTAGAAGTCTGTTTTAAGTAATGGATGCTTGTCTTCCATTTCCTTCTTCTTTGCACCAACGAAGTCTTGACATAGTTTATTTTGTCACATAATAATCTAGTGACCCTGATTGTAGAACAGTTTGTGTTTTGTGCAGTGATGTAAGTCTAGACAGACTCAACAATAGTACCTGATTAGATAATGATGTACATACATAACCTCACGCAATATAGTTATGATATAGTGGAGGACATAATATGCATACTTGACTACTGTATGTTACATTTCAGGCAGGTATCTTGCATGTATTGAAGCCTGCATATTTGTTTTCTTTTGGCTTCTAGGAAGAAGGTGGTCATGAAGGCCAGAAAACCTTGATACTATTGTGAGTGACACTTCTAGTGGGATCACAGACCGTAATAAAAATCCAGCAGAGGTTCTAATAATCCCCTGCTTTATTAAAACGTGTCATTCCAAGACTGCATCTGAAAAACATGCAAGTGGTTATTGTTGGCAGTCAGTGCCAGTTACATTCACATTAGGAAATGGCAAGTCTCCAATTCATTGCTGTCTGTGACAGTTGCCAGGGGCAGTAAGACCATAGCAACTAATTAAGGTAGAAAAAAACTGTCACTTTGTTTCTCTGTTATTTCTGATGAATATATTGCAATGAAAATGACAGTATAAATAACATAAAAATGACAGCAGAGGGCCATATATTCTTAATGTAATAGGTTGAAAAAAGACAAGTCGATCAAGTTCAGCCACAGGAAAATAAATAAACAGACCAGAAAAACTGCATATAATGGACAGAAATATACAAAGGACAGCAATCAGAAATTCCATGGATCATCAGTCTGGAATAATTCATTAAGACTCGTTGAATCTGGCCTTTAAGTCACTTCTTTATCCACTTACTTTTTGTTATTTTGTTCTAGTGTTTCAAATCATGTGATCTTCTATATTTTTAATTTTTGGAATGCCCTTTCTTATTTATGAGCTGTATAGTTTTGAGCAACAAAGGTTTTACTTTGCACCTCTTTAACTTCTTGCCCATGAGAATATATTTTGCAGTGCACTATTGTTTTATGCACATTTCCTTTTGGAATGCACTGTTTGCCTACACAGGGACAGCTGCTCTGTGCATCATATGTGAATATAAACAATTTATCAGTTGACTTAGAACCCTGTGGATTTGCTAGGGGGTTTCTTGTGATGCCTATTTATGGTTGCATAAGGTTAAACCAATAATCTATGAACTTGAATTTTGGAAAACCACAAAATGGGAATTCAAAACAGAACCCAAATGGAGAAGTTATGTTGGTTATGCTCTTTAGTTATTAAAAAAAAACCCGTCTGACTCAACTTGAGACAAACTTCCCCCATCCACATGTGGATTTTTAACAATCGACACAATGGATCTTTCTTTCTGTTTAAAGTTGAACAATCCCCAAGGGTTCGTTTTTCAGTTTTGAAATATTGATAAGGAGCTTTATCCTCCACTGCTGTATCAAAGTAATAGCCAAAGATCTGCTATGATCTGAGCTCTGGTTCTGCTGTAGGGGCTGCATTACCACAATATATTCCTGTTGGGAATGTGAACAACTGACCGTGACACCTGTTGTTGGTGGTAGGTCCATTAACATGCCAGGGTGATATTTAGTAGTAAAGATACAACAGAAGATCAACCACCAGAAATAACCTCACTAGTACTTGTCTTCAGTGGCCGAAATCAACCTAGGCAGGGAAGATGAGACAGGGAAATGGTATTTTTCTATGTATGTGGTCGAAGGTTAACCTTGGTTTATAATACAGATTTTGTATGGTAGACATCCAGTATTAATGGATTAGACACATACACGTTCAATAACACAGCAAGATGTGTGGTAAATTAACGGCTTGGAAAACTTTATAGTAGCAGATGGTTTGCAAGTCACAGCATGTTTTGCATCAGAATCCATTGAGATCACTTTAATTTTAAAGTCCTCCTTGGGAAAAGTCTCTGAAAAGGTTGTATTGTTGACCAGCTGTGCATGCTCTTTACCTCCTAATGTAGCCATGTGTATACTTGATTGTAACTATGGATTATTAGTGTTACAGATTCATGTACATTCTGTACTGCTGTTGGATGTACTTCTTTATATCTAATGTCTTAAATAAGGTATATACATATATTGTAATCATGTACCCCATTTTTTGTATATATTCTATTTGTATTGAAATTTGACAATACTACATACAGTACATAATACCTATTGCAACTGATATCCTGTAGTGGGTGAGGATTTTGACAAGCTGCACAGTCTATACCTCACTGGATCATGTACAGGCAAGTGTTAGATTGGCAGGGGCAAGGGGCATTACATCTTATTTAACTGCTTTAGCACTTAAACTAACTTCCAACAAACACTGTATGAGCATGTTCAATTTTTATCTCTGGCATTTGCTTTTTTGGAGGGGGAAATCAATAAGCCTATCCCAGTCATGTCACCTGCTTACTGATAAGCAGGTGGACTGTGTCTGAGAAGGTATGCAGACATACACATATTCCCTGATCAAACTATTAACAGATCATTAATGTCCCTAAAGCTTCATTTAAGTGTCTTTAAAATATCTTTAGTGGCACATAGCTATCATGAGGTTGCTTGCTAATATAAACTGACAATCAAAACTCTTTGATAACTAGGGCCCACTATAACATGTTACTATACAGTATATTATGTTATTCTCAGAATATGTCATGACTGTCAAACAGACTTAAAGCTGTTACATAAAACTGAATCACTACATTGTGCAATAATTCAAGCAGTAAAAATAAATCCTTAAACTGGCCACAAATATTTCAAAGTTATGACCTCCTACCAGTTTACTGTTGCCACATAATTTGAAATGCGTTGAAGAAAATCGTGTTGAAAGATATTAATTAAGTGATAAGTAGTCAGGATTGGTGGCTCTACAACTTTAGTAACTTGGCACTTAGCTGACCGACTGAGAAATCTTATTATAGAACCCAGTGATAAATAAAGCCTAAGAGCTGGTGTGTCCTATATGTACAAATGCACTTCATAGAGATTACACTTGCAGCTTGTATATTACACTGGGGAATGCATTTTTTGATGAGTTAGATCTTACACTTGTTTTACAAATTTTTGGTATCACATCCAGATTTTACGATACAGGGTACCCTCCATTTTTGTCAAAAAACATACAAATTTTAACATACAATGAAAAAAAAAATGAAATATTAACTTGGATGTACTGTTTATTTAAATGTCTTTTGTTCATACAAAGGATTTTTGTTATTCTGACTTTTTTTTTTTTACAGTAAAACATTTGAAAATTAATCAGGTTAGCTGTTAGGGTAAAAATTTACGCTTATGGCTTTTCCTGGAATGTTCAGTGTTAGGACAATCCCGCTGGATGCTCAAACAATAGTCAGCCATCATATGTACATCCCATCTACCCTGATACCGTTCTTCCATGACCTTCAAATCTTGGTGGAATCGTTCACCTTGCTCATCACTGACTGCACCAAGGTTTTCTGGGAAGTTAGAAAGATGGTTATACAGAAAATGCACCTTGATGCTCATATTGCAACCAAGAATTTTGTAGATTTCCAAGAGTTTCTGGACAATTGTGTAAATATTTGCTTGTGTGTTTCCAAGAAAGTCCTTGACAATGGCTTTGAATGATAATCAAGCATTCTTTTTGACTTCTGACATTGTCATGATGAAATGTTCATCTTTGATGAGCTGCCGAATCTGTGGACCATCAAACACAACAGCCTTTATTTTTTCAAATGACGGGCTAGGAAATGCCAAAATGAGGTACGTGAAACACTCTCCTTCACTTGGCAAAGCTTTAAAGAACTGCTTCATCAGACCCAGTTTCATGTGCAGAGGCGAGAATATAATATTCTTTCTATCAACAAGTGGCTCATGTAGAATGTTTGGATCACCTGGTTTTAGGGCAGATCTTGGAGGCCAATTCCTTTCCACCCAATGCCTCTCACGAGCTCTGCTGTCCCACATGCACAGATAACAGAGATAATTGGTGTATCCACGTTGCTGACCAAGAAGGAAGCATACCATTTTAAGGTCAACACAGATGACCCAATTGTTTTGGTGATATTGCAACAACTCAATGAATCTCTTTATGTCTGCATTGTCACAAAGAGAAACTGAATGGCCAATTGGGACTGACCCAAATATTTTGCCATTGTGAAGGACGACACACTTTAAGCTCCACCTTGAGCTATCGATGAATAGTCGCCATTCAGTTGAGTTATAGATTGGAATTCCCAATTCCTCCATTAAACCAGGTATGCTATGGCAATACACAAAGCCACTGTCAGTTCTAAAGTACTGCAGAAATGCAATTTCTCTGGTTTGAAAGTACAATACCTTTGTTCCTTTTTCAAGTAAGTTTTTCTCACGCAGTCTTGATGCTAGGAGTTCTGAAGCCTTCTTCGATAGTCCCAAATCACGTGCCAAATCACTCAACACATGCTGATCAAATCCCTTACTAACTGAGTCCTCTTCAATTTCAAACTCTTCATCATTGTTGTCGCCTAGTTCATCAAAAAATTCATGTTCTTCAAGAGAGGGTAGTGTAACGAAAACCGGCACTGGGATTTCATCTGAATGAGCCACTGGGCGTATAGCTGATGGTAGACTAGGATACTCTGTTACATTTATTTTTCTTGTTATATCCTGATGTTTTAACTATACAAAAGTAACAGTCACTGAAATGATCTACTGGCTCTCGCCAAACCATAGGTATACCAAATTGCATCATATCACGTGTTCCCTTTTTTCCACATCCGTAAACCCGCAACACACTGTTTGCACACCTTATGAGGGGCCCAAAGACTTATCTTGATCATCAGTTTAATTTTGAAATATGTCAAATAGACTTGCTCTACAAATGTGCTGATGTTCGCCCTTTGACTGGGAATGGTGAAACTGATAAAACAAAATGAATCAGGGTTGTTTAGGCACTTATGACGAGAAACAGCAGAGCCAGACATGATCTGAAAGAAAGGGAATACGTGTGTAAGTAGAAAAATAAATTTTGCTTATTCACTACGTAGAGCAGCGCACAACCTCTGACCACACTTTCTTGTGTGTAAATAAATAGCCAATACAAATCCATGCTACAGTAATCCCAATAATATAAGCAGTAGAGAAAAAACCTGATGTGATAGAAGTCAACAAAAAATTTGTTTAAAATTGTTCCCCGATGTTATTTTTTCTTCCTTTAATAAATATTTTCTGTTATGCTACATAATAATAACAGTAAAAATATGAAACGATTGTAGATCTACAGTTGATTCAGTGTTTTCAGACTTAAGGTCAAAATTGTTCTAGAATTAACTCAGGACTGACTTAAGGCCATATGACAGTTCTGTTCTTAATGCAGGGTGAAGTACTACTTGCAAATGGCAATACAGTCCTGCGTGTTGCTGGCTTCCAATTTGCCTATGTGGGCTGTGATGTGGACACAGAGGCCCTGATTTATGAAAGCTCTCCAAGGCTGGGAAGAATACACTTTCAGAAGTGAAGCTGGGTGGTCCAGAAAACATGGAATGGATTTTTAAAAATCATTTGCCATTTGCTAGCAAATGTTTTGAATCCTGGACCAGATCCATTCCAGGCTTGCTGGACCACCCAGCTTCACTGATGAAAGTGTATTCTCTCCAGCCTTGGAGAGCTTTCATAAATCAGGACCAGAGTGTTGCTCCCTCCCCATCACAGTGCACATTTTCTATAGTTAGGGCGATTAAAAAAAAGTTGTGGAGGTGTTGGACATAGGAATGGTATTTAAATATTAAATTTTTTTAAATGAAACTGATATTAGACTACTGTGAGCACTTGTTTAGCAGCAGGAGGGAGAGGCATTTCTGTGAGCCATTCAGGGTTCTATTGCATTCTCCAATGTTTTATGGACATAGTAGGAGAAAACAAATGTATGACCTTTTCAGTGTGCTGCTACTCCTTCAACATGTGATCACATAATAGGTTGGTTCTGGACTAGGTTATACAGAGTCAAAATAAATCTTTTGTAAGAGAAAAGCGTGATTACCTGGCTGCCGCTAGCTTCCTTGCTACTAGGTAGGTAAAAAAAACAAAAAATGTCAGAAGTCTTATCTTTGTTCTTGTTTCCAGTCCCTGATTAAAAATATTAAAGTCAGGATAACTACCAGGCTACCCCATTTTTAAATGATCCTCAGCAATGTCAGCCTGCATTTTTATCTCATGGAAGTATTCCTCTAGCAACAATGTAGCTTTACAAATCTTCAGTGTTATTCTGTGCTGTCCGGCAAGACTACCTGGTTCTCAATCCTGCAGAGACATGTATGACATAAACCTAGTTGGCACCATCTGCACTTACCACCCCTAACAAAACTCTAGGGGTAAGTGTTTACCCTGAATTGAATGAGAGGAGTCAGTGGTTAGCCCTTATCCCTAGGGTTTTCTAAGGTTGGTTATGCATTTGTATCTGGGGTTATCAGGCTAAAGGCTCTACAATGCAACCACATGCCCCAGTGTGGGGGAGCATTAAATGTTTCAATTATTAATATTGTCTGTTTCCATGGAGTCCAGTTTTAATTAGTTAAGAAAATAAATCCAACTGCAGGTGTCAAGTATAGCATAGCATTCTGTATATTCAGAAATTGCACACAGAGGCCGGCTAGAAAAAACAAAAACAAAAAAAGTTTCATGGTTTAAAAAATTTAAAAATATAAAAAATTCTATTTTTGGATGGACTTTGGACATTTTAGACTTTTGTCTTCCCACCCCAAACAAGGGATTTTTCTAATCTCTATTCTTTCTCCTTGCTTCCTTATTTTGCTGTCTGGTTGTAGCTTATGGAAGGAATGTACAGAATCTCCTTCCATTATCTCTGGGGTTGGGGAAAACACTGCCGCTTGTAAATTGTTGCAGGCAAGGGCCTCTCCACATCTTGTTTCTGTCAGTGCGTTGCTTAACTACATTTTTCCACTGTACTACAACACAATTAAAAGAAAGGCTTGCCGCTATTCTTATAACGAAAATGTATGGTATTACACTAATGATCACATTTACAAAGTAAATAACTGCCCTGCTTTGTTTAAAAACTTTTATGTATCTAAAATCTACTTAAAGATGCTATTTAAGAGGACTTCTGGCTTTTTAATGTTTCATAAATACTCAAACTTGGCAGTGAATTTGTTTGCGGGTTCTAGGTCCTAGTTATTTAGTTTGAAGAATTGAAATGTCAGGTGACCATGGATTTAGGTGAGTATTATATAGTAATTTTATGGTGTTTTTTTTATTTTTTGAGGTAGCCATTAATTCAAGGGAGAAGGAATGTGTTTTGGGGTAGCCCAGGATGGAGCTTTATTAATACCCAGTTATATTCTGTGCTTCTAGAAACACATCCAGCTTTTTCTTAAAGCAATCTATAGTAGTTGCTAAAACTGCTTTCTGAGGGAGCCAATTCCACATTTTCACGGACCTTACAATACTAGATTGTAAGCTCTTCGGGGCAGGGTCCTCTCCTCCTCTATCACTGTCTGTATTAGTCTGTCATTTGCAATCCCTATTTAATGTACAGCGCTGCGTAATATGTTGGCGCTATATAAATCCTGTTTAATAATAATGAAGAATCCCTTCCTTATCTGGAACTTCTTTTCCTCCAGATACAAAGAGTGCCGTCTTGTTCTTTGTAATGATCTTAAAGTGAATAATTGGGAAGATAGTTCTCTATATAGACCATTTATATATCTATACAGGGTGATCATATCCCCCCTTATACGTCTCTTCTCAAGGGAGAATAGATTCAGTTCAGCTAATCTCTCCTCATAGCTGAGCTCTTCCATTCCTTTTATTAGTTTAGTTGCCCTTCTCTGCACTCTCTCCAATTCCACAATGTCCTTTTTGTGAACTGGTGCCCAAAACTGGACTGCTTATTCCAGATGTGGTCTGACCAATGCTTTGTACAGGTGCAGGATAATGTCTCCATCTCTGCAGTCTATTCCTCTTTTAATACAAAAAAGTACTTTACTAGCTTTAGATATTGCAGCTTGGCATTGCATGTTGTTATTAAGTCTATGATCTACTAGAACCCCCAGATCCTTTTCCATTTCTGACTCCCCCAAGTGTATTCCCCCGAGACAGTATGAAGCATGCATGTAGATGCCAAGTGCATAATTTTACATTTATCTATAATAAATGTCATTTGCTACTTGGCTGCCCAATCAAACAGTACAGATTATAGACATCCTGTATGAACTTAATTTCATTACATAGTTTGGTGTCATCTGCAAACACAGAAATGGTACTTTTAATCACAAACTCTATATCATTTATAAAGATTTTAAACAGTAAAGGTCCCAACACTGAACCCTAGGGTACATCACTAATAACCTTAGGCCATTCAGAGTATGAATCATTAATTACAACTCTCTGGATGCGATCTTTAAGCCAGTTCTCTATCCACTTACAGATTGATTTTCTAAACCTATCGACCCTAACTTGCATATAAACCATCTGTGGGGTACAGTGTCAAATGCTTTAGCAAAGTACTATATCAACTGCTATTCCACTGTCTACCAGTTTACTTCCTCATAAAAAGAGAGTAAATTTGTTTGACAACTTCTGTCTTTCTTGAAGCCATGCTGACTATCACTTATTATATTAATATTACTTAATATTATTTTCTAGCAGAAACTCCCCTATGGGGTTGTTTATCAAACTCTAAGGTTGAAAACCAATGTACCAATAAACATTTTGTATTGATTATGTATGTGTATATGCAGGGATAGCTGGTGTAGCACATCATCATTACTGCTATGAATTGCATAAAAATCACAAAATGCAGATTATACCCGTATACAGCAATAGCAATTACTAATGAAATAAACACAATTTCTCAATTTCTAAAATGCCATCTGCACAGATTATAATATTCTTTAACTTACTGGTGTATGATTAATACACACATTTTAAATTGTTCTTTAGGCTGTGGCTGGGATCCCAGAAAGTTGCTGGCATAGCAGTCCATAATAATAACCACCATCACATTCCTAAAAGCAGCAGCAGCCCTGGGCTTTTTTCCAAGAATCCAACGCAAACATGCCATAAAGTTGTATTAATTACGCATGTGTGTGGACCTGCTTAACTGAGCCCAGAGAGAAGTCCAAAAATAGACTTTAACAATAGGAAAAGTGTACAACCTACTTCTGTTTGCACTTCTCATTGCATTGGTGGATATCCAGATCTTCTTTATCTATTGCCAGCAGTACACAGCATCCCATGATGTATTATTTGCAAAGCCGGCTGCTTATCTACAGTAGTATCCTGTATGCAAACAGGTGCTTTGTTAGTAAGGTGTGTAACATCGAGGCTAGGAAGATATAATTTATCGTGAGATGTACATATTGTTCACTGACCCCATATGTTGGCTACATGTAGAGTTTTACATTTGACGTAATAGAGAAATATATATTTCCCATGACGCACCAGTATCTTTAGGCATTATTTTCATATTTTGGTTGGGGAAAAGTTATACAACCATTAAACCTAAATATTGGTTAAAAAAAAAGTAAAATATCAGTAATCTGACGTTCGAACAATCAGATACTGTGTACATAAAATGGCTGATTGTTGGAAATTCATATATTTGTGAATATTATCAAGTTTTTTTTACAGGGCCCACGTATGTTTGTTTTACTGTTCATGTGATGTTATATACAGGTTCACATTATCACTTTTGTTTGGTTTTAGTAGGTTCAGCTTTAGCTTCTTCCTTGTTGGAATTAGTTCTAATAGGGTTAGGCACTTTTTTTGTTATTTTTAAACTGTTCAGCTGGGCTACTTTTATTAGGTTCTTACACTGGTATAATAGGGAATTTAATCTATAGTGATATTGAACTTTAAATTAGACCCTGAAAGTTGTTTTGAAGGGTTCTTACATGTAAAAAAATATATAGTATCCCAATAGATAGTATCAAATAAAAGATAAAGAAACAACATCAAAAATTACTATGAAAAGGGAAACTACACATCAGCATAGGCATATTAAATATAAACACTCATCTAGAAAGGATGTAGCCTGTCTGTTCTGACGGTTTCTGGTTATCGGACCCCCAGCTGCCTCTCACTTCCTGTATCGCCCCTCCTGTAACTTTTTAGCCACTGGTAAAATACAGAAGATTCCTACCACTACTAAAAGTAAGACATTGTGGGTAGTTTCTGTTTGTTCTAGGCCTGCTAAGGTCACTGACGACTTAAGCTAGTTAATACTGTGGTTTGAGGCTACTGCAACACTTGTCGTGAAATTTACCACATTTGTTCTTGTGTGTATATATAATATATATATATATATATATATATATATATCTCCATACACCTTGATACTGGAGAGATTGGACCCTCTCCCTGGTACCCCAAAAGGAATATTAAAGCAGAAATGGAAGAAGCTGTATTGTGCAAGTGCCAGGAGGGGCTTAAAGGGGTATATGTAATACCCAGAATGCAGATGTCAGCTGTATGTAATGTACTGAGTGCAAGACCTCCATTGCAATGTGCTGTCAGTCTTTAAAATCACCGCCTTTAATTCATGGCAAGATCCAGTGGCCATATTTGTTGCAAGAGACATAAAGAATATATGATGCTTGTTGATTTTAATCATGGAGTCTCAGTACCCAATAACCTGCCAAGAGAATAAAGTATTGTAAGGGCTCAGACAGCAACATCACCTCTCTGTATCTCATAACCTAGTCATGTTTTTCTACTGACGTAAGTGGGATGTTATCTCTATCGATTCCTAACTTTTATGCTTGACTGCTTGACCATATGCAGCACTGGGAGTAATTACTAAATGATAAGTGTAATATGGATTTTTCTTTACACTGATTAATGACCCATAAACCATACCGTGTAGTAAGGGGGCAATAAGGTAATTATTTATACATATATACACATTTTACATTTTTTAATTATTATTAATCTTAGGTTACATGCAAACGCTTGTTACCAGTGATTTTGCAAGTAATTACCTAAACATTTTTTGGTTTAATTTTGCAAAGGAAATTTTTAAATTTTGAGATAGCCCCAGAACAGAAACAAAGGGGAAATCTTTCAAAGGGGTCACTTGTTCCGGAGGAGATTTAACTCACTTTTAAGAAAGTCACTTTCTGTTCTTCTTGCATGACATGATGGGAAATCATAAAAACAATCAGGGTTTTTTTGTATAGAGCAGGGAAAGGCTGAAACCACTGTCAGGTTATTTTGCTGTCTGTACCCTGCTAGCAAGATTTCCCTTCACTTCGTATCCTAAAGACTTAACAGACATTGGAAGTAATTCTTTTTCAAAAGGAACACATTTTTTTCACTATTGTTCACCAATATAGGTGTCCTAAAGGAATTTCTTTGACCCTACTCCCCTTGTAACAACTCAAAATATTGGCTTTCTTCTTGCTTTCTTAGTGACATAGGCCCCTGGGACCAATAAAGGGGGGGGGGGAATCATCCCAGCATGTACAAGAACAGCAATTAAACAAAGGCCCTACTTTATCCAAAACAAAAAATGGGCTTTTATATACTTTTAAGCAGATCTGGTATCAGATATATTTTTTATGCATGCAAAGCAATGTAGAACTCTCTGTACTTTTTTTTTCAGCGATCATTGGAGGTCAGCATTTTATTACTTGATTACAGTGTTCAGAGAAGATGATCATGCAAAAGCCTATAGGTGTACACACCTATCCCATTTCAGCTTTCAATGCTCCTAAAGTATCACAAGTGGTTAGGGAAGTAGGGACTGAGAAAATGCTTCCTCTTACCTGCAGCACATTATGTTCTGGGTGGTCTGTTGTGTCATCAGTGGTTTGCAGACTTGCAATAATGTTTGCTTTAAGTGCTGGAGGTGGTGAAATACAAGGGTTAACTTTCTGAGATAATGTATGAAGACTTCAATTTTAGATTGCTGGTTAAGATTTAGGAGAAGGTAAAAAGTGAATATCAGGAATAAATATTTAGCAAGCATGGATACTTTATTATTTCTTAATTGGCATTATGTACAATTGCAGTGTGATAATAATAAATAGGACCAATTGTTTACTGAAAATATGTTTAAACAAGGAATCTGTGGTTTATTGCCTGCTTTTCTAGCAGCCTATTTTACAACTCTGCTCTCTCCCCTCCTTGGCGGCTGTCATGGTAACAAGCATTTCTAAAAATGCCTGGGTCAATAGTTACGGCAGGGTAGGTTGCTGTGGTGCTATGTTAGAGGCCTCTGTAAATCCGGCCATGATCACTTTGATGCCTAAGTAGGTTTAAAACAAGTTGTGTGTACAGAATTTGCACATCATGTTTTGCAGCTTTTTGTACATTAGAAAAAAATTCCCAGGATAGCGAAGAGGCCACTTAGGATTAAAACCTGTTTCCTGCTAATGATATCAAGATGAGTTTAGAAAACAAAATGGAAAAATGATTTGCTTCATTTATTTTGAAGAATTTAGATATATATCTTTTTTTAATTCAGCTCTGGCATTCATGCAATAGGAAAGATACATCTGGACAAAAACAAAATAGACATGTTTTCCTGTGTTTTTTTTAACAAGGAACTGTTACTAGTCACATAAGTGCAAATAAGGGCCACCTAACCCAATGTGACCGGAGCCCGTGCCTCTCATACTTTAACAGATAACCATAATTCTAGATTGGAATATCTCAGTGGGCTTCAGTGCTGAATGTCCCAGCTCATACAGGGTACAATGAAGAAGTTACATGATCAGCTGATGACTGACAGATGATGATCCTCTGACTTCTGAGTCACTGATCTCAATTAAGCATGTAGTAAAAAAAATTCAGCTAAAGTCAGAAGTTCTGATCTGCTCACTTGATCTGGGTCTGTGACTGAAATTATTCAAGCTTAGATCAGCATGACAAACCAGACAACCAGCAGCACTTCTTTGGAAGCCAAAAAGTAAGCCAGGGAGAAATTGAGAAGGGAGGGGTTCCTAAGAAAGGTTATCACAGACCAAGTGAATTATGTGTGTGTGAAATCAGTTATTAATCAAAAGAAGGAAACATGGTAGACTAATATAAGTAACCTAGGGGTGCAGAAAGTGTAAATCTGCCCCTTATAACCCCCATGTGTTAACCTTGCCCTACAGCTGACCACAAAAACCTTTATCAAGTCTTGTATGTGCTTCCTATGTCCATCCCCAGGTACAGTTCTGCTTCCAGCCTTCATTAAATGAGTGTTGCTGTGAGCTTTCTATCACATGAAGCACCAGTCACACTCCCTGTCTACTGGGGAAACATTTCAGTGCTGTACTGTATATTAGATGCCCCAATAACCACATTGTAACAAAGAAAGACAACTGGATATTTTATCACAAGACAGGTTTAGTTACTAGTCTTAATTGTGAGTGTAAATGACAAATGGGGGAGGGGGGCAGGGACTGGTAATCCAACCATTATAGGCCTCAGTATTTTTCAGTTTGCCTTTAGGATACCTATCAACATCAGATTATCATTCCCTGACCCCTATAACAATCGTTAGGATGGGGCAACAGTCATGAGGTCTAATAGCAGGGAAAAAGCTCTTGTGGCAAAGTAGTCATGTAACTGTCAGGCCATGGGGAGGTGAAGACTTTTATACAAAGTCTTATACTATATGTGAGCAGATGATGGACAAATGCAAGTGTCCTAATATTAATATAATAATATTTACACGTTTTGGTACACCATAAAAGGAACCCATTTTATGTAGGTGACCAGTAATGGACAGAATTTGATTTTTGCCTTGAAAAACTAAAAATTCAGACAATGATCCTTGATCCAGTACTGCTGTGAGAGTTCATTTTCTTATCATATTAAACTTCTATGAAGCCAGAGATTGTTTGTGTGAAGTACAGCTTGGCACATATGTTTGATGGGAAATGTAACTATTCAGATAGTTGGATTGTTCATAGAGGAGTGATGTAGATTGTGTAGGCGACACAACTCTGTACTAGATATTGAGGGGGCAGAAATTGGACAGTATGACAAATTACAGACTCTCATATACGGAGCGAGGGACTGCTAGGTTAGAATTCTGCTAATAATGGAAATGGGCTAGGCAAACCCTGATTGTACTGCTCTACAAACCTCAGTATGCCTTGGAGGCAGGAGGCTTTGACTCTACAGGTGCTGTCAAAACATACCAACCTGTTTGGTGACGTTATCAGACGCTCCGCACGTACAATGTATTTTAACCATGTTTGTGCTACATTTCCTGCAGATTTTTGTCACTGAAGATGATTATTTGTGATAATGTCAGGTAAAAAATCTATTGTTTTTACAGGTTTTCTAGGACATTGGTTAGTTCTCTGCTATGCTGAATCATTGTTCAACCAACTGCGAAGATCACCTATTGTGACCCCCCCACACAATGGCCTTGATTTATTAAAGCTTTCCAAGGCTGGAGAGAATACACTTTCAACAGTGAAGCTGGGTGATCCAGCAAACCTGGAATAGATTCCGTCATTAGCTTTGTTAACAAATGTTTTCAATCCTGGATCCAGATCCCTTCCAGGTTTGCTGGATCACCCAGCTTCACTGATGAAACTGTATCCTCTACAGCCTTGGAAAGCTTTAATAAATCGGGGCAATTGTGTGTGCCCCCTTCTTTCCCTCTGTAGAAGGGCTTCTCAGCAATGGTCTGTATAGCCCTCACTCGTTTCTACTGTCCCGCAAATTAATCTCTATTGATCATTATTGGGCATTTGTATAAGGCTTTAAATTTAAAGCAAAACTAAAAATAAAAAAAATGCAACCAAGCAGGTTCAGGCAATGTCTTTTCTGCAATGAAAGAAAAAAAAAAAAAGTTACCTGCTGTTTTGCCATTATTTGACTAAACACACGGGCAGCATGGTGGCTCAGGGGTTAGCACTCTGGCCTTTGCAGCGCTAGGTCCTAGGTTTGAATCCCGGCCAGGACATTATCTGCCTGCAGTTTGCAGGTTCTCCCTGTGTCTGCGTGGGTTTCCTCCCACATCCCAAAAACATGCAGTTAGCTTTTTTGGCTTTCCCCTAAATTGACCTTCGACTACTTTAATGACATATGACTATAGTAGGGACATTAGATTGTGAGCTCCTTTGAGGGACAGTTAGTGACACGACTATGGACGTTGTACAGCGCTGTGTAATATGATGGCGCTATATAAATACTGTGTAATAACTTCTTCTTACTCCAACACTGATGCCACAATCTTTACCCAATTCCCTTCTGGGTAAAGGAACTTTGGCCATCTTGATTGGACAGGGCTGAAGGATGTAAATACTGTGCACGTGAACAAGTTCACTCCCAGCAGGCAGCTATGCCAGGATTGCACACTGAACTGCTCATGCGTAGTTCAGTGTACATTATATTTTCACAATGTTTTAACCAAGGTCACCTTTTCTTTTTTATGTTGCTGGAACTTATATCTTCACCCAATTCTTAGTACCTTGATTGGCCAGGGCAGAATGACTTAACTCTCATGCATGCGCATAGAATTGAGCTGCTCATGCGTAGTTCAGTGTACATTATATTTTCTCAATTATTTAACTAAGGTCACCTCTACTTGTTTTGTAGCTTGAACCTATATTTTGTATCTTAATTGGCCAGGTCGGAATCATCAAACTCACATGCATGCGCAAAATAGGTGGATTACTCTTAGCCGTTAGCTATGCTAAGATTCTGCATGAGCAGTTCAATGTATATTATAAAGAAGATTTGATATCAGGCAGGGGAGTTTGTTTCATTGCAAGAAAGACATCCCCTGTCCCTTCTGCAATGAAGAATCTGCCTGCTCAGTATTTTAACTTTTAGGTAGAGTTTTACTTTTCATGCCGTAACTCATAGCAACCAACCTTCATTTAGATTGCAGGACTGTAACTTCAGGGAAGTGAAGTCTAATTGTCTGTGTGCCTTAGAAATATAAGATCAAGGTGTATTTGGTGAATAAGGCTGATGATTAGAGGTGGGATAGTATGCGGTAACCCATGGTAACATCTCAAGGATGCGCTAACCCATGGTAACATCCCCAGCATCATACATTTCATGGGGTCATGGCCCCAGTGTTGGAGATCTGGGCACCGCTCCATGTATCGGTATAGTAGTGCACATCACACGGTACAAGGTATTTGTAGTAACCCCAGCCGTGCTTCCTCCAGCATCACAAGGCACACATAAATGGCGGCTGATGTAACCCGTTCTCATTCACCTTCCCCTCGTGTCTGTTTTGACATCACAGGCACATGACAGCCCCGCTCAACTTTCCCCGTCTGATTTTCATAAACACGCTGCATATGGAATCCGTCCAGCCGTAAATATGCCGAGAATCCCAGGGAAGCCTCCTGGCCGAGCTATATCCGACGTCTGATGACGTTCATTCGGGGTCTCCCCTCCCCTGGCTGCTATTTCAGGGCCGCGTCCCTCCAGCCGCTGCGGCTAATAATAGCAGCAGGGCTATTAATAGATCAAACAATGTGCCTGCGTCATAGGAAACAGCGTGCGTCACCAGATACATTCCAGGCTACGCTAAGCCGGAAAACCACGCCCCCTCGAGCCTTCTATGGAGAGCGGAGCAGAATCACCCACGTGCGTCATACACTCCCCGTGTCATGGCCACGCCCCAAGTGCGTCACAGAGGCTTTAATAGAATGTAGATGCAGAAGTGGGAGCTCAGTGAGCTGTGCGGGGTCCTGGGAGACAGAAGGTGGCAGGGACTGGCAGCATCTCACTGCAACACGCTGAACCCCGCGGACAGCCCGCACCGGGGACCTCCAGCAGATACAATTGGTATGTCACCGCATGGCACTGCCATTCATGCTGGACATTCATCCGATGACATGTGTGCGTTTAGCAATTCATGGAAAGCTGGGATTTCTGCACACCTATGCGATCTGATTATTTTTGTAAGGAGATTGTTGCTATTGAAGAATGCAGACATTGCTGATGTGCGGAGATGAATTGTAATGCATTGATTTCCAGGTTCTCTATGACCAGATCTAAGACTGCCCTATGAATGTAGGGGCATGTACACATGTGTCTGATTATAGGGGCATCAGTTTATACATCTGATTAATATTGTGGGTGCATTAATTCATAGATGTGATTATTATTGTGGATGCATGTAGACATGTGTCTGATTATTATTGTGGGTGCATTAATACATAGATGTTATTATTGTTGGGGCATGCATTGTTTGATCTGAATAGAAATGTATGTGCATATGTCTCCTAATTAATAATGTGGGTGCAATATACATGTATATCTGGTCATAAATACAGGTGCATGTATTCTTTTATCTGGATAGAAATGTAGGTGCATGTATACATGTGTCTCTAATTATTATTGTAGGTTAATGTATGCATGTCTCAAGGAAATAATGTAGTTGCATGTATATCTGAATAATAGCATAGTTGCATTTGGTTATTAATGTAGGTGCATGTATTTATTTCTCTGTGGCTGATCAGATGCTGCTGGTCGAGGTACAGGCTGCAGGCAGTGTCTTAGCTCTGGCTTCTTTATAGCAACAGGTGCAGATCTCTGGTGACATGTCCTGCAACACATACTGTTTTATGTGATTAGTTTATGTTGTGTTTTCAAGATATGTGACTGCTATTCTCTAATATCTGGATCCTGCACTATGGCTGCACATGTGAATCTGATACTGGCAGAGGGAAGCTTTTGTGCCTCTTCTGCAGGGTGCACCTGCTGTACAATAGACCTTTACTTGCCTTCCAAATCAGACTGCCTTGATTATCTGATGGCATTAGGCTATACTGAATTCTGCAGAAGAAATGTAACTTTTTGGGAGAAATATTGTTTCTCATTGGGGATAATTCTTATTCTTGTAAGTCAATGCTTAGTACATCTTATATATCTCCTGAATACTTATTCCAAGTTATGGGGTTTACAATGCATCCATAAAGCTGGCATTTTCTAAAATACTGGTCAACAACTCTTTGAGTTTTGCTTTGATCATTTTGCATAGTGAATGATGCAGCCAATTGAAGTGCACAGTAAACGTATATTTCTTGAGATCTCCATCCAGCATTGTGCAAAGTTAGTTTCCACAAAGCATTTTCTCTCATTTGTTAAGAAAAACACTCAGATACATTATAGAGCGGTCTGGCCTATCAGGAGCCAATCTTCAGCTTCGCTTTGTGTTTCTGTGCAAAGTGCTTTCTTGGCTCAGGGCAACCTCCTCATGCTTCTGGCTTTTCCTCCAGGGAAAAGTCTAACCTATAAGGCTTATAAAACCGTTTTATTGTGCTGGATTACAGTCTTGTTTGTCAGCTGCTAAACAACAAAAGTAGCGGTTTTCCAAGCAACACAGCCAGACATTTTAGACTCGATGGTTTCTTTAAGACGTGGCTAGTTTTTTGTGTTGATTTCTCCATGCCTTTCTTTTAATTCATAGAATAGAATTTTCTTTATGATGCCACAACAAAATCTGTAATATTGCAGCCGGTATTTAGTTTGATGGTGAATAGCCATTTTGATATAGATCACCTTGATTAGTTTACTGCAATGAGCAGACTAAAGTGATTTCTACAGCTGCTACAGATCCTTTTGGAGATCCAGCAGTTGCTGTTCTGCGTGATGACATCCCACAGTTTAGCAGAGTATATTGTAAAGAAGTACAAACCTTTTATTACCAACTCTTCCCAAGTATTTGTGCAGCAGCTGAGATGCCATTGTTAATTCCGGTGATCATCTCCCAACACAGTCTATAAATACAGTGAGAATACTGTAGGCTAAACTGTGTGACCTAATACATGGCTAATTAAACCTCTTTAGTTTTCAGCGCAGTCAATATTTATGATATTGTGGTTTTCTTGTGAATTTTTCCAGCTAGCCAATACATGGGCTTACTAGAAGAACTGGCATGCTTTACAAATTTACGGTTTTAAACCGATAGTCCAGCTGTCTAAAGGCAGGCTGCTGCATTTTATTTTTTATTTAACTAAAGCTCTAATTTAGCAGTTGGCTTGCCAAAAGCTCTATACCTTTGCTGTGGACTTATTAAAGCTCCCAATATTGTTGAGCTGCAGCATATGAGCCGCTATGCATTACATATAGAGAAAATTACAAACAGCTGCAACACAATAAAATATATATTTATGTACTAACCATGCAACACAACCCAACTGTGCACTACTTGGCCACACAGCCTTTCATTCCATCTTAATGTAAATTTGTATACCTTTTAAATATTTTTCTTTCCTTACATAATGCTTTATTTATCTAAATTATAAAATACTTAGAATCATGAACAGGTCGCCATCTGCAGGGATTTTGCATGTTTCCCATATGTGCAAATGCATTTCTTCCGAGCAATGCAGCTTTCCCCCATGATCCAAAATGTGCAGTTAAAAAAATTGGCTTTCCCATATTCGCACTTGGTTTGTGTGAAAAACCAGAAGCACAATGTAAATTGCCAGGCTTGTCATGATTACAAGATGTTAATAAATAAAATTATACAAATAAACAAATATATTAATACTGAAGTTAAACCTATGCCCACAGGGGCTTGACAACCGTCCATATCAAACGGCAGTCTGTGTAAAAGATTAGACATGCTATCTTCTGTTATACAATTCAAGCTAAAGACCGAGCGTTCTTGTACTTTTTGGTGTATAAGTGTTTTTGACAGCAATCGTGTGGTGTTAACTTGAGCCTTGCTGGCTTCAGCTCAAGAAATCTGTGTGTTGACAACTAAATTTATTGCCATTTGTGCCTAAAAAAGAACTCACTGATGTTCTGCAATGTCAAAAGAGGAGTTATAGAGAACAACATTTTGCTGCAGAAACAGGCCACTTGTTTTTTAGTGAAACCACATTTTCAACAAAAAGCAGCATTGCATGCTCCTCGTTCTGTCCTAACTCTTGGTCTAGGCTAAGATATGGGATCACCATTGGTTTTTGGGTTATGGAACTATTGTGGTCCTTACAAGGAAGTGCCAAATGTTTCCAGACCAAGAGTATCCTTTAGTTAGTAATTCTGTTATAATGCAGATGAGCCAGCTCATGGTACCTTAAAGAAAAATGTATCCCTCTTGCACACTCCATACCCACACTTTACTGTGAAGCTGGCCAGTGGCAATACACAGATTTTAATCACTTGATTGATCAATTTTACAAACTGCTGATATGGAAGTAAAATCCTTTCTTTTAAATGGAAACCATTAAGACAAGCCTACTTCTAACACACATGTTTGTGTGTGTGTGTTTATGTAATTAGTCAATAAAAATCATATTAGGCATGCTGTATATTCATATCATTTGAAAATATCAATTTTGAATTTGTGACGTTGTCATAAATATTTAATATTGGCACTTAAAATTTTATTTATTAGAGAAAATAAAAGGGCAAGCTCAGAAAAAATATATCAGAAAGCGTGGTTACAACTGCAAAGCCAGATATTGCTTCAGTCTGCTTTAATTTGCACAATTATGTATTTGTGGATTCAAAGTTGGCTCATCCCTCTAATCATTTTTTCTTTTCTCTCTGTTTAGAAATGCCCTGTATTCAAGCTCAGTATGGAAGTCTGTCCCAATGTGCAGGCCCCAGTGACAGCTATGTTCCAGACATCTTAAACTCCGAGTTTAGTAAATTCACCATGGACCTTGTTAACAGTGAAATTTCAGCTTCCACGTCTTTGCCTAGTTTCAGCACCTTCATGGACGGTTACACTGGAGAGTTTGATGCTTTTCTTTATCAGATCCCTTCATCAAATCCACAATCTTCTCTAAAGGTCGAGGAGTTTCAAGTGTTCGGCTGTTATCCTGGTTCTTTCACTAATCAGTTGGATGAAACCATGTCATCAAGTGGTTCGGATTATTATGGTAGCCCTTGCTCGATCCCATCTCCTTCTACACCAGGTTTCCAGAATCCTCAAGTACCCACATGGGATAGTTCTTATGGTGCTTACTCTCCTACTCAGAGCTATGATAATATGCGGCCATGGACCGAGCAGCAGAAAACCGGCATTCCTCAGCCATCTTTTTTCTCATTTGGGACACCAGCTCATAGCCCAAACATGGCTCCTAATACATTAAAGATGAGTCAAGCTCCACACAGACTTGAACAGCAGGTTGTGGATCCAGATGTGTTTGCAATGGCACAAAATTCTCCAGCAGGATTTCCATCTATCCCCATTGGTCAGGGGCCTGTGGTACTGGACAGTTCTGTTTTATTGGACAGCCCATTATCTCCTTCCAAAGCACGTAGCCCTAGCTCAAATGAAGGGCGATGTGCTGTCTGTGGAGACAATGCTTCTTGTCAGCATTACGGTGTACGAACCTGTGAAGGATGCAAAGGCTTTTTTAAGGTAAGTACCATATATATCGCTTTCATTTGCAATAGTTGTCTGTCGTTACTTAGACTTGGCCTTGATTGCCTCACCTGTTGGTCTCCCTGGGTGCTGGATGCCCTGCAGACTTGGCAGGCAGTCCTGGCACAATCTCTTGGTTCTCAGCCACCCAGTCTTTGCGCTTCAGCTGATACGCGTTCCTGAGGATGAAGAAAGGGGGCTCGTCCCAAAACCGCTCTGTGGTGTTAAAAAGCAGCTGTCCTCCCCTGTGTACATTTTCTTGGCTTGCTTCTACAGCAGTTGATCATCTCTGTTGCCGTTTTCTAACGTCAACTGGAAGGATTGAGCAGGGGCAAACTGGGGATAAGATGAGGAACCCAACACCAATTAGAGAGTGGTTAGGGAACCAGAAGTTTCCATTAGGCAGCAGGTGCTGGAACGGTGTGAAATAAACTGCAGTCTTAACCCCTGCAGAAAGGAGAGGCCAGAAATGCTTTCAGCGAGAAGCCCTAATGTAGCGATACTCCTATTTTGTATTTTGTCATTACATTTTGTGTAAGTTCACTCTGTATTCTGATGGTAGGTGTTAAAAGATTGCTACAAATTTAAATGTTAATAAACTTCATGTTTACAAAAAAAATACCCAGTTAATGCATTAATGTATTCTACTAAAAACTTCAGAAGTGTTAATAAGCAGTCATTTGTAAAAAAAAAAAAAAAAAAAAAAAAGAAAAGATATTGTTTATGTTTACATTGTGTTGGATGAAGAGGGGCAATCCAACCTATTGTTTGGGAGAGGCCCAACATAGAATTAGAGATCCAAGTGTGCTCCTTAAAACACTTTGTAAGATCTGCAGTGTGAGTAAGCCTTTTCTTGGATACCTATTTATAAAAGTAAACTGTCCCCTCATCAACCCCCACCCCATGCTGCACTTTACTGCTACTGTGATAATGCCATCTCCGCACGCTGTTTTTGTGAAAAGGAAACAAAAAAAATAAAAATGCTACCTAAATGAGAGTCCTACACTTATTTGTTTAAATGTCATCTTAAATTGCTCAACTGTTTAAAAATCATACAAACCATAATAGTTTTCATCAGAAATGAAAAGCTTTGGTTTATGATATGATTTTGGTTCAGTTGACTGATATCAAGAAAAGCCAAAAATTCCCCTTTGTGTAGATGGAAGTGATTGAGCTTGTAGTACTCTGCAGTGTTGATCACTTACTCTTTAAGTACTTGTTGCTTTAAGGTTGTTGAAAACCTTGCACAATAGTCGGAACCATTATTGGTTTATAAATGTGTATTCAATATTGTTTTCTAGTCCTATGTTTCCTTATAATTTAGCCACTCTCAATCTCCACCTTAATGACTTCTTTTTGCCCGAAGTCCCATGTATTTTCAATAATCTGTCTCAATTCCCAGTATAAGGCCACTGTCTACCGTTTCAGACCGCCCACAAATAATTTGTTTTTGCACTTCTTTGATCTGGATCTATCTGCATTATAGGCAAATCAGGTGCTTTAGAAGAGATGCTCGACTAATTAAGAAAGGTGAATCGTTCTCTTTTGCCTAGAGCCAAATATCAACTTGATATTAGGAACAGTCCGACACTAGAGAAATGTTACAAAAATAAATGGAACAGACAGGGCTTTGTGTCAGTCTGGCATCTTGCTTCCCCTGACAATTGTTCCTTTTTCTCCCCACAGAGGACTGTACAAAAAAATGCCAAGTACATCTGCTTGGCTAACAAGGACTGTCCCGTGGACAAAAGGCGCCGGAATCGTTGCCAGTTCTGTCGGTTTCAAAAATGCTTAGCAGTGGGAATGGTAAAAGAAGGTATGTGTTTAACAGTATATCTGGAAAGTCATTTATTATCTGCAAAGAGAAAAAACACTTGCATGGTTTTCATAAATAACTTTGTGTGTGTACCAAAGTAAATCGTGTGCATACATGCATACAAGCTTTTTGTAATCGGGATTTCTAGTTGTGTAACTATACAGTAATTATTATATTCAGTATTATGGGAGATTGGGCAACTTTCAGAAAATGTTTTGTGAAGAGGACACTTGCAGTGTTACATAGTTTCTAAAGTAAAGAACCAGATTGTTATCACATAGACCAGTTTAAAAATATTGTTCTACTTTGCTTAATTTTCCAATTAGATATTTTGATTTTTCAGTTGTACGCACAGACAGCTTAAAGGGCCGACGGGGTCGTCTCCCATCAAAACCAAGGCCAATGTTGGATTCTTCTCCTGTTAGTCTTATCAATTCATTGGTACGAGCTCACATTGACACCATCCCCAATTCTAGTAATCTGGATTACTCACAAGTAAGTAGATCTGAAAAACTGTGCCATCAACTTTTTGCTGCTCACAAGTACTTGTAACTTTGTTTTTAAAAAAGTTTTTAAAAGCTATATTAGGAGAGAATTTTTTTTTTTCTAAATTGTATTTATACTGAATACCACATATTGCTGCATTTGCAAACTTAGCTTGAATTATGGCATACCGACCTTGCAAAGTGAACCCTTGATATGCTACGTCTGGATAAGGTAATTCTTGCGCAGGGGTGACTTCATACCAGGACAGAATCGTGCCAAGACTGTACACTGAGATGCACATGAGTGGCTTAGTGTACACATAAGAAAAAAATGCTGACAGGCAGGGATAAACAATTTACACAATTCCTTCTGTCATAAAAAACCTCCATGTCAACATTTTAAAAAAATAAATAAATAAAAATTGCGGCATAAGAATCCCTGGGTGTCCAGATTGGATATATTGGCTCATTACATTGGGTACATAGTATAGCTGCTGTAGTAAACAGATACATTAATTATGCAACAGATGTAACAATTTTGAAATTTAAAATGTAATGAAAACAATTTAATTATTTTGCCTTTACTGACTAATGTTTAGCAAGTTCAAAGTGCACATTTGCAAAGGTCAAAATGTAAGCTTAATAACCTATAATATATATACCTATATACCTATAATAAGGAAACATATGCTTAAGCAACAAGTTGTGTATATGTCTCTATGTATAAATATGTGTGTATATATAGATATAGATTTGTGGCTATGTGCAGGTCACATACTGGGAAGTACCAGGTATTTCCTTTGGCTTCTGGTGCTGAGAGCAGTAAGGAAAAGGCAAGCACATGCTGTCAGGAAGTGTTAGGGGATTAAAGAAAACCTGCTTCTTCCCTTAAATGTACAAAGAGCAACTTTACTGTCAAGTCATTTATTTTTAATTTTGCTTGTTAAATGATTGCTGGCAGCAATAGCACTCCTTGTAACCTTTGATTCCTTTGTCTGTGACAGTACCAGGAGAATGCCCCCATCTTGCTGGAGAAGGAGAATCCAGTTGACGTACAGCAGTTCTATGACCTTCTGTCAGGTTCTCTGGAAGTAATACGCAAATGGGCAGAGAAGATCCAAGGTTTCATAGAGCTTCCTAAAGAAGACCAGGATCTCCTGCTGGAGTCTTCATTCTTGGAGCTCTTCATCCTGAGACTGGCTTACAGGTAAACCGGCTATCACTTACTGGGGCACTGCCTCATTCTGTTTTGCTAATCCTGTTCTGAACACTGGGCAGGACATGCAGTAATAGAAGAGCAGGAAGATTTTAGCTACCTTGATGGGGAAATAGGATTCTCCCTTTAGAGAACAGGCCAAAATAAGCAGCAGTGAAAATAAAGGGCTATCTTTAGCACAGACCTTAAGCTCATGATCCTCAATTTTCAGAGTTAAAGGGGACAGTCTCAAAACAGCTATTTATATTTCATATTTTTTATTAAATGTTTTAACTTTTTCTTTATAAGTTCCCAGGCTGATATGAATATGTAGGCTGCAGTTACTGGCTTGCTTGGCTAGCTTCCTGGTCTTATTTTGAGTCACCAACCCAGAATAAATATGTAGATTATAAGGTCAGAGTGAAGTCTGAATTACTCTCTCCTAAGGCTATGTACACACATCAGATGATTCTCACCCAATACGATATTTGGGCACGTCTTTGGTGAGAATTTGAATTGTGTACAGCAGTCACCCGACATGGTTCATGGATCTCTCCACTACTGTTGTACAAGTCAGTGGAGAAGAGCACTGCGGGGTGCTCATTCTCCCCCTCCCCTCTTTATTGAACAGAACAACACTGTGTGTGCAGCGTTTGTTTGTTCGTCTGTCACTCTTTTATCGCTAGAAACGATCACGAAAAGTAATTTCCAGCTACAAAGTAGATGTAGATCAGTAATGTTTTTCAAACACACTTTTGAAAAGTTGTGCATGTGGCCACAGTGGAAGTGAATAGGTTGCATACACCAATTCCAAATATGGTGATCAGATACGTTATTCAGGTTAAGAATATTTTATCGCTGCTCAAGTCAACCATCAAATTGAATGTTTTTAAATATTTATAAAAGAACAAACAAACATTCAAACACTGCTGTTTAGATTACTACATGTGTTTTATTAACAATGGTAAAATCAAATGTTATGAGGTTAGACAATCTACATATTAAATTACTTATTTTAACTTCCTGTTTATTCCTTTGTACATGCACTGTAGTTGACATTGATTTTACTTTTTTCCCTAAATAGTTCAAAGCCAGAGGAAGGAAAGCTGATTTTCTGTAATGGAGTAGTGCTTCACCGTATGCAGTGTGTTCGAGGCTTTGGAGAGTGGATAGACTCGATCATTGAGTTTTCACACAGTCTCCAACGTATGAACATTGATGTCCCATCATTTTCCTGCCTCTCTGCCCTTGTCATCATCACAGGTAAATTAAACATTTAAATAACTGACCCCTTTTCATTTTGTGTTTCTGCAAATTTTCTAAATATAAAAATAGTGGGATTACTGAATGCTGTGGTGACAGATTCATATTAGTCAGAACCTAAAGGTGAAATAATATGATATAATAAAAAATTGGGTACCTTGGTTTTAATACCTACATAGGCTTTCAAGGTATGCATTATTTATGTGGGCATGGACATGAGATGACTTTCCCTTAATGAAAAAAATAATTTTACTTCCTTTTGTTCTCAATGCAGATAGACACGGATTAAAAGAACCTAAAAAAGTGGAGGAACTTCAAAGCCGGATTATTAACTGCCTTAAAGAGCATGTGCCGTCCACAATGAGCGAGCCTAACCGATCTAACTGTTTGTCCAAGTTATTGGGCAAACTACCAGAGCTACGCACCCTCTGCACGCAGGGCCTTCAGCGCATTTTTTACCTGAAACTGGAGGACCTAGTTCCACCACCACCTATCGTGGAGAAGATTTTCATGGACACACTGCCCTTCTAAAACATTGCACTTTTCTTCTAAGCTCAGAGAAAAGGACCCCAAGGTCGCACAGAAGGTGGAGAATCCTGTTACAAACTTTGGAACCCTTTTCTTTGACATTAGGTGCCTAACCAGTAGATTGTTCCTCAGTGGGATCTTCTGGGTTTATATGAAGACTTTAATTTTATTATTCTAAAAAAATCCAGTTGTGCCTTTGGCTAAAAACAGACTTTTTTGTCTTTGTTTCACTTTTTAAGTATTTTTTTAAAATACTTGCCGAATTCACGTGGTTCCTATACTGCCTTTTCCTACAGCACTCCAAGATTGGACCGAACCTTTAGAGCAGACTGAAATGTTTGGGAGATGGGCAGCACCAAGCCTGCCTTTTTTTTTCCAGCTGTTTTTGAAACAGGCTGAAAGGGACGGACGCAATTTAATTCACAGCCAGTTTGTAAAGTCTTGTATATAAATGAAGAACGAACTGTATATAGTATAAAAAGCAAAAAAGAAAAAAAAAATAAGTAAAGCTACTCCTTGTTATAGTCATTATGGATCCCACAGTGTTCTGGGCTGTGTGTATATATGTGTAATTTTTGAAAAGAAACATTTATATTTGTGTACCTTACTGGATTTACAGTATGTGTTTTTTCTGATTAATATATATTTAATATATTGAATAAAAAATGCTGTAATAGCAAGCAGTGGTTCATTGGCATGGTTTCCCTATTCTCTATGGGGGTAGTGTTCAAAGGATGCAGTGTCCATTTAGTGTCATTGTGGGTGCAATACTGCATTACCATTTGTTGCACTATAGTAAAATTCACGTCTCCTGGTACTCTTTAGGTCTCCGCAACACAACTATAAGATGACGGTGAATGAGCAAAGTGCAAAATATCATCCTCATGCATGTGCACACACTAATATTTAAGCCAAAGTCCCCTATGCTTAAATGATCACTGCTACTACCTGCAGTAATCATTAAGTGAAATATTGTAAATATTTTACATTTATTATTTTTAAATAAAATATTTTTCTCTTTACTCCCTTGGTTTACACTAATTTACTCCAGCTTTTTCTTCCCTTAGCGATTATTATTCTGCTATTTTGTACTATTTTTTTTTCATACATGTACATTTTTTAGGGTCTAATAAACAGAAAATTTGCTAATTAAAAAAAAGTGGGACTTTGCCATAGTATTTTAGTGTTTTAATTACTGGTCAACACCAGTCTTTGTCTATAGTTAACACGGAAAATTATTTTTTTAACAAAACAATATGCCAAAGGAAGCCTACTATGTCCCCAAAAATATTATGTGTATACTTTATCTTATGCAATGACAAAGTTAACACAGTGTCTGGCCCATGGCAGAATTGTGAAAACTGCTCTGGTGCATAAGGGGTACAAAAGCTGAAATGGGTAAAAAGTCTCCAAAAACATAACCATATTTTTCACTTAATAAAAAACTGATATGAAACAGAGTGCTTTTCTATTTATTAACAGCTACCTGTTGATCCCGTAACTTTCTAGTAGCACAGTAGATTTTTTTGTGTAGAATTAGCAAAGATTTTTTTCCTGGTGCTAACATTACCTCTTACTGATAATGTTTCCATAAACCCCGAAAAATGTTCAACAATTCAAAATTGTTTGAATAGCGATTTTGCTATATGATGGGGTACCATTTTTAAATCCAGTCCAGCAGGATTTTAAATAAAGTCCAGCAGGTCCTAATGGAACCATGGGTTGTGATGCACTATAGTTGGAAAGTGTGTTTGATATAAATACTTACCCTACTTACCTTTGTGTAAAATAAAGGAGCAAATGGGAATGCACTGTCAGTGCTCTGGTCTTGGACATTGCTTGACCTACACATAAACTAACAAAAAACTTAACTAGAGACAAAACTGACACTCTTCTTTTTGTAAGAATTCAGATTGTCTGGAGGTCTCTGCCTAAAACACTTTAAGGTCAATAACTGTGAACAGGTATGCAGATTAGAAAATCTTAATAAAGTCAGGATTTCTGATGTGAATACTTATTATTGCTGCGTGCCACAAAAATTAACACTGTTCAGTTAACACCTAGGCTTGTCAGCAGAAGGCAGCCTCTATCTTTCTTCCTTTTTCTTTAAATAGGACCAATAAAGCTCTTTTTGTGGATAGTTGTGGTAGTAGGCTGAGTGCAAAATTAGTTACCTTTGCAGCCCGGCTGTTTATATCCAGCACTACAGGGTTCCTTCATTGATTTTTCTGTTCCCGCTGCTACTGTTTCCAGCTGCCAGAATTGTATCAACCTATTGATTCCAATTAGGGATTCCTTTAACACAGACAGGTGAGAACAACCTCTCATGCCTGTATCTAAAAAAAAAAAAAGATTTGTAAAGGTAATTTATTATTTTAAAAAACATCTTCTTTCATTATGAAATGCTAAAATTAATGGAGGATTTTTTTAAGGTAAACAGAATAAATAACAGCCTCTGCTACAAGGCATTCATCTTTTACGAACATAGCTAAAATTCCAAGTGAAAGAAATCGAACTTCTTTTTCTTCTGCATTATTGGGGTTCTATTTATAAAATTGGGAATCTAGACACTCTCTCAAACATTCCCCAGTGTGAATCCTCCAGGCCCATGTGTTTTTAATAGCAGTAATTGATTCCCACCAGGGAATGTTCCCATGAAGAAATGTGAGATTCCCAGTTTTATAAATAGAGCCCTTGGAAATCTGATCACCCCTTTATGTAGCCATATTGATAAAAGTAGGAACAGAGTTTAGAGTAAATGGTACATTAATATTATTATTAATAGTAATATTAATAAACAGTTTTTCTCTAAAGATGCAATTGGAAGATTTGTTTGAACCCCTTTATATAGCCATATTGATAAAAGTAGGAACAGGATTTTAGAGTAAAGGGTACATTATTATTATTAGTAGTAATATATAATAAACAGTATTTCTCTAAAGAGGCAATTTGAAGATTTATTTGAACAAAGTAATAATTTACTCTTGTTTCTTGCAACTGTTCGTTCTAACTGCAAACTATATTTTTGCAACAGTTCATTCTAACTGCAAACTATATTTTTTTTAAAGTATATTTTTTATTTTTATTTAAAGTTTATTATTAAATTTAATAAATATGGGACATATTTTGGTAAGTTATGCCTAAGAATTATACCCTACAATGTAAAATAAATTTCCATCCAAAAAAAAATGTAACGCTTTTTCCATGGAAGTACGGAGAGAATTCGAACGCTAGGGGGGTTAACAACATTGAGAAACATATCTCCAAAAATGTAATGACAATGTTGTAATTATTGCACATGTTCTGTTAAGACCAAGTAGAGGGAAAAATTTTGGAATCACCTAGTAATGTGGGAAAAGAAAACATGTAAGCAGTATGTAGTCCATTATTTTTTGTACCTTGTGTGCTGCAACCTTAATCAAAAATACCGATTTAATAAATGGCACTGTGTACCACTACTTCCTATGGGGATTGTCACTATCGGTGGTGAACTCCACAGGCCCTCGTAAAGTGACAGTCACCACTCAATAAATGTTACGAGCAGCACAAAATGCTTTTAAAAAATGGTAAAGTGGTGATCACATTAAAAAGTGTCAATCTTTTAAGCAAATTCCCAGAATTACAAATTTGGGGAACAAAAATGCTGTTACTGTATTAGGCAAACGGGCAGTCCTTTCTTTTATCCACAGGATCTAAATATATGAGCAAATTGCAACATCCAGCTCTAAAAGAAAATCCTGGACAAATTGTTAAATCCAGCAATCCTAATCATTATATAATTATTCCTATGCAAGTGATATTCACACTTTGGGGTGGTTCAGTACCGGTTTCAGGGCAGCACTGATTGGAATAACGGCCTATCTGAACATAGCCTTAAGGTGAAGCATTCCTTCCTACAGATGACTAGGTGCTCTGTCTTTTTAGGCCGAGCCGTATTGTGCAACAAAATAATGCATGTGATAGCAAATGATTCGTCAGTTGAAAATACTTCAGGTTATTTTATTACTTGACATTATAAAACTCATTGCGCATGATTGTGAAAAGCAGCTGTAACCTTTTGAGTAATATTCTGACTTTTAAAAGTTATCATTAGGCCCTGACATTCATACCTCCATAGTAACACACCAAAGGGGGTTTCTCCTTTCTTGTCAGGGTTAGTGGGATAACTTAATGAAGGTTATCCATTTGGTCAAGAACATAGGTCGAATTTGTTTTTTTTCTTTTTTTTTCTTTTCCCTTCCTGGTGGTAGGCCTGATTTATTAAAGCTCTCCTAGACTGTGGAGGATACACTTTCATCAGTGAAACTGGGTGATCCAATACCCCTGTAATGGATCTGGTCCAGGATTAAAAACATTTCCTAACAAATAGCAAATGACTTTAAAGAAATCAATTCCAGGTTTGCTTGATTGCCCAGCTTTACTGATGAAAGTATATCCTCTCCAGCCTTGGAGAGCTTTAATAAATCAGGCCCAATGTTTGAAGTGCAGACAGTTTCACATGACTTACCTTTACATGAAGCACGAAGGTTAAATGAGTGAATAATAATGTTGCTTGGCTGTTAAAGCAAAACTAAAGCATAACATTTCCCTCTGGTTCCATTAAAATAATCACATTATTATTCTTTCTAGGAACAGGATTTTTTTTTTTCACAAATGGGTAATAAAGTGTAAACTAACATACAAAATTTATATTGGATGTGATATATATGATATGATATTTATCACAAATCTATTTTAGGTAACATCTGAACATTGTGAAACATACCTCCAAAAATCTAATGACAATGTTGTAATTATTGCACATGTTTTGTTCAGACCAAGTAGGGGGAAAAATTTTGGAATCACCTAATAATGTGGGAAAAGAAAACTTACAGGTAGATCAAGAAAGACATCCAAGCATCAGGACAAAAAACCCAAAGCAATATGTCTGGAAAATAGAAAATGTATAAGGAAATAAATGAAAAACAAACAGGCAGAAACAGGAGTCAATGTTTGTGACCAAACTGTTGGAAATCAGCTAAAAGCCGATTAGATTTAAATTAGATTTAAATAAATAAAAGCCAATTGTAAACCTAGGCTGGGAGAGACAGTCATGGACTGTGGATTATTGGATGAAAGCAATTCAGTTATGAAACTTTATTACTTGACATTATAAAACTTATTGTGCAAGCAGTTGTAACACCCATAGATGATATGGGTTTGTATGTCAGATAAAAGATCAAGGCAATCCTTACTTCCACAACAAACGTGCATTTGTACATTGAGGTTTTGGATATTTTTCTCATTCCATGAATCAAAAGTAGATTTGGTGATGATGAAGTAACTTTTCAGGATAAGAATGCATCTTGCAACAGAGCAAAGCTCATTAAAATTTTTCTTCAGCAAAGGCATTGACAAGGCCAACAAGCCTGGATCCCAAGCCGATTTACAATTTGTGGTGGAAATGGAAAAAATGGTCTGTGGCTAAGCTCTATCCTCCAAAGGAACTGCTTTTCCTGAAGAATATTGTTTTTCATTAGTGAACTCCATGCCTTAAAGCTGTCATAAAAGCCAGAGGAGAGGCATCAAAGAATTCCTCATTGTGATTCCTCATTTTTCCTCATTGTTAAGTGATTCCATGTTTTTTTCACTCCTTGGCCTGATCACAATATGTGCTATTAATTACAACAATGTCATTTAATTTTTTAAGGTGCATTTTAAATACCAGAATTTTCAGCTGGTAAATAAAATATGTTTGTCATATTTTGCAACCAAAGAAGACAGCAGAATGAACAGGTGGTTTCATAATTTTTGTTGCCACCTGCTCATATGTACTGTTCAGTAGAGGTAATTGTATTTTTTTACACAGGTGATATTACTTTTTTTTTTTTACAAAGGTAAGATAACTATATAGTCTACAAGGCAGGTTTTTATTGTATGTTATGCCAGACTGTAATTCTGCTTTAATGGATGGAACACTAGATGAGAATCCTGCCACAAGATAAATATATAGGCTGACATAGACTTTAACTTCTGAAATAAAAGACATCACACATACATGTGTGTAACCAGTTAAATCAACTTCTGACCTGAATGTTGGTTTGAGTCTAGAGTCAGTAGTTTTTTTATGCCTTAGATCCTATGTAGGAAGAAGGTATGTATAGGTCACAATTTAAATACACAGAAAATATATGCTGGAAACCTGTCTTCCCGACTATCACATCCAGATACTTCTAGTTTATGATTTTAACTCTGATCAGAACCCCCTCTCTTTCTCCACTGCTGAAAATACTTGTATGTTATGACAGGGGGTAGGCTATGTAGATTAAACAAAAATGATGGGTTTAGGTATACACTGCTTTTGATAAAAGGGTGGGGGGTGTATTTTAGTGACTCCCCCAAGATAGAAGTGGGGATGCCTGTATAAACGACCACAATACAACGGAAGGGTTTAATATTTGCATACAAATGACATGGTATTCTTAGGTTAGTAAATAATAAATATACTAAAATATATAATAAATTAAATTTTTGGCACTGCTATCTACCCCAATATCTTTTAGTAATGGACCCATGTTTTGAGGATGCTAACTCATGGCTAGTTTTATTGGCACTTTTGTTATTCAGGTGTTCCCTTGTATCTCTTATGAATGAGTAAACAGTGTTCATCATATTATAGAAAGCAAACACAAGTACCACAAGTAGAGAGGTATTTTCATTTCTCTTCATGTATATCTTCTTTCCAAACTTCTAATTCACATACACTCTGTCTTCCAACCTACACCTAAAGATCCCCTGTAGTTTTTTTACAATCCATCCTTATTTACGTCATATAAATAGTCCTTCATGCTCTCTTGTTTCATGGACATTTACAGTATACATGCCCACAAGCCAATCTTATAGATTCAGATACCAGAGCCAATTAAACCACTGACATAAATGCTGTTAATGTACATGTTAAACATAATGTCTAAGGATGTAAAAATAGTTAAATAGGCAGCGGAATGCCTGTGAAGCGCTTGGTGTTCAAAGGTTAAAATGATCCAGTTTCTATCTAGAAAACACGATCTTCCAATGGCAGATTTGTCAAGCTCTGTGTCCAGTGTCTGACAGTAATAAGTTGTGAAGGCTGCAATAAAGAATACAGAACAGCTGCTCTACCCAGTACAGAGAGACGGACCTAACCTGAGGAATACATACATTCCTACCAGACCACTAACCACTGGTGGTGACATGTATTTTGACCTTAACATGTCTTCTCACACCACTTTTGAAGATTTGTAGAACCGGGATTGCTTAGCTTAAATATCATACCTTGAACAAGATTGCCACCAAGTCTGGAATTTAATACAAATGTTACATATGGCGTAAGTTGTTCTGCAGATCCATTGCCAAAAACATCTGTAACTGTTTGGATTCTGCAGTCTTGCTCAGTATTCTGCTTTCAAAATTGATTATCCTATTATTTTTATTTGCACTTATGGATACCGAAGGCTTCTGCATCCATACTATGCAACACTGCCCATAGATTCAGAAGATCCCTTCAGTGAGTATGGTGTGGATGGAAAAGTTACTAATTTTTCTGCAGATCTTGATCTTACAGAAGAGTCCTTGTCTTTGTAAACCTATAGATCCTCTACTAGCCCGGACCTACTCTATTGTGGTGGAGGATTTACAGAGCGTACACACATTACTTTTTATAGCTGTAGTGATTGCTTTAATTATAGAAAATGGGGCTGATTTAGTTAAAGGAGTGGAGACGGTTTAATTTGCTTACCAAAAGAGCTGAATGTGTTCTCTTTAAATATGCAATACTGTATGTGAGGGAAAATTAAATAATATATATATATATATATAAATATATATATATATATATCATTATTATTATAAACATCCAGGTAGGTTTTAATTGGCTTTCCTCTAAAATTAGCGGAAGTAAACTAAAAAGAAACAAAACTCACTCACCTTTCCTCTCACAGATCCATTGATTCCCCCCAAGGACAGTATTAAAGACATAGGACTATGGTACGGACTTTAGATTGTGAGACTCTCTGAGGGACACCTAGTAACACAAACTTTGTTTTGTATAATATGTTGATGCTATGTAAATATTAACATACCGATAGTAATAATAATTAATATATTTACTGATTATATATTACTTTGGGGTTTATGCCTAAATTTATAAATTATATATGCACGTGCATAATTTATTATTAAAAATCTATATAAATTGTGAAATGACCTAATTTAATTTGACAGAGATTTGGACATTTATCTCTTTTTAAGTAAATGATGCATCTATTTATTTATCCACTTATTGGGAAAAAAAGCATTTTGGAAACATGTTCCCTGTCCTCAATTTTTCACACCTACGGTAAGCGATGAGTGACATTTACTCATTGATTTCAGCTGCACCACGGGGGAGCAAGAAGCTGTGTGTGCTGACAGGAACCCTTGTGACATCCAGAAAGACCTTTCTGTTCCCCATGGAATGTCACACCTGGCAACATTGAAATATTGACTAGTTTGCCAGAAGGATTGTGATACTTTAATATATTAAGTGATATACCTAAATGGTTTATTTGCTATGTTGTGAACTTTAAAAGAAATTCTATTTCTTTACAGATAATATTTTTTAGAAATATACTCTGAATTTTCCCAAGTATTAAAAGAACATTCAATAGCAACCGTTAAGCAATGTTTAATATCTTTTAATAATTTACCCGTGGTATGGAATATTGTTTTGTTTTTATTATGTGCATGAACACATGCATTTTCTATCTTGTTTAGTGGTTGTTTATACAGATGCTATATGTTTTGTTATGTCTACCTGTTTTTACAAATAAAGTTTAAAAAAAAAAGAACATTCAACTAATATTTGTTTTGACATATACATAATTGAACAAAATGTTGTAATATTGTTAACTTTTATTTATAAACTGCCAACATATTATGCAATGCCATGCAATAAATGAATAGGATATATTTTTGATTTGTTTTATCCAGCACTTACTTTTTTATTAGAGTGCTTAACAGTTATGTACAGAATTGTTTTCTGCAAATGGGGGGGAAATTGCTTTACCCACAATATTAAGTTTTATTTGTTATTATTTGGATTGAAATATAGTATTCTCCAGTGTCCATTTTTCTTAGAATGTTGAACCTGTGCCTAGATCATGCACTGTGAGGTACTTACATTTTCTGAATAAGCAGTAAAGACCCACATTCATCTCTGTATCTATAAGCACTGTGGAGCAGTTCTCTATAGAACAAAATCCAAGTGTTACTAAGCTGCTGGGAACCAGCTAAAACCCAAATCCCCAAAAAACCCAAAGTGTTTGTTATGATCTTTAATGATCTTGTAGCTAGTTGAAAGCAGCAATAAATCAGGAATGTTTTGTTTTGAAGGTCTTTTACAGCTTGAAATATATAACTAATGTTTAAAGTCTAACCATAGGTGCATTTTGGTATTCATAGGACTATTTACATGCTGCACGCACAGCTCAGTGTATGATCCCAGGAGCCGGGTTGGTTGGAATGTATACACTTCCATGCAATTATGTAATTCCACTTTACCTCAGAGGACTAGAAATATTTTAATCCAACCAATTGGTTGTATGTAGATTAATTTTATTTTGTTTGTTCAAATGTTTTTTATAATAAAATGAAAATTATTAAAGAAATTGAAAGAAAAAAAGAAATATTATACAGATGAGCTCCACCTTCTCGGGGAAATATGAACACCACCTGAACTGCCTCTTGTCCAGCACTCCCTCAGGTGGTGGGTTTGATTACCTGCTGGTCACATGATCTCCTCTATGTATGGAAATGACTGGCAACAGATGTTCCCTGAACAAGGAGTTCTTCTGGGCTCTCTTTTCAGGTTTCAGTTTGAAACTCCTCATATTGACAGTTTGGTATATCGACCCCAGCTCTGACCTGACTACTACTCCTGATTGCCGCCGGCCCTGTCCTTGGCTTTTCTGACTACTTTTCTGCCTTTCTCTTCTGTACTACACTTTGGTCCTTTCCAGTCTGCAGTTACCATCCTCTGTGTCTACCGGGCCCGCAACCTGGGCACCACTTCCTTAACTCCATCCCCCCTTGTAGGATGCACTAGTGAAGCTGGAGACTGGTGTTTCCAGCCCTGTACTCGCCCCTACAAAGCGGGCTATTGATGTGGGTCGACCACCCTGCATGTGATTACCATGACACTGTGAATTCAAGATGTTTACTATTACCTTACAGGCATTCCTTTCACTGGAAAGAAAAGATAAACTATAAAATGCTCACCTGTATTTAGTGCATTCTCTTCATTTTGATACCAATGAGTTCATTAATGATGGAAAACTGTACATCTCAGTTTACAGAAAACCAACTGACAAATACATCTATCCAGATAGTCTAATTTTTCCCCCTTATACATTAAATGAGATGTAATACTCAGACCACAAGATAACTACAAAATAGAGCTCTAAATGGGTACCTGATCGGAGTGAGTATTTGTAAGGTGTTTGTATGTTCCCTTCTGAGGCATAATTTGTACCTTTACTTTGCCTCTTTGAAGTTGCATTTCTGAGATACTTTCAATCCGTTTTTTTTTTTAGACTTTCTGCTGGTCCACCAGGAGGAAATGGGAATATCTGAGTTGAGTATCAAGTTGATACATGGTGCCATTTTTTGTAGCATTTAGGAGAATAGGGTGAAGATGACTTTTAGACCAAATTGAATTGATATGGAAAACAGATAAGAATATTGATTATTTTTGTTAATGTTCAGCAACTAAAATATTGCCTTAAAACATTTCCAACCTACCAAGGTATTAAGGAGTACATTGAGGTAGGGTACTCCAAAGGAGAAGCAAAAAGGGGGGGATTGGAAAATAGATTTTGATTGTAGAAATTGTTGCAATATTTTGTTAAATCTCTGTATGAAGGGTACATTGACTTGGAGAAAATCTCTAGAAAGTTTGTCTGAATTCTTGGTGCAAAGAAAAGATGATCAATGATATTATACTTAACTTTGCTACTTTAAAATGAAGAACTACAGAACAGATCACACCATTCACACCAAAACCTTACTGTTAGAACTCTGGTTAAATGTTTTCATTAGGGCATAAACAATTGTATCTATAATATATTCGTTAAAGATGTAGGTAAAAATGTCTAACGTAAAAAAAAAAAATGAAATATAGTTTGTAACATACCTTTATTTCTAAACAAAGCTGGAGTTTTTCTTTAAAGCTAAGACTTATACTGGCAGAGGAAACTGACGGTTTATTGACACTTTTATTTGATGTCACTAAGTGGATCGGCAGGAGGCCTTCGGCACTGCTGAAGCATCTGGAACCTGTCAATAGCTCTTCTGCTGGCACCCCATACGCTCAGTCCAATACCTTGTCAAGACTAAATCAAGCAGGCACATTAGGGAAGGACCCAGGGTGCTTTGTGATCCATAGCTAGCTTGACTGCTAATACAATCTTTCATCTCCCCAGGGGCTTTTTTTGAACTTGAGTATTGTAATAAACAGCCTGTTGGATTTAATTGCACTTTGCTACTGCACAGATTTTCCAAAGAAATGTGTTACAGCATGGAATCACGCTGAACTTTTACAGATTAACATTCAGCTAACCTATCCAAAATATTACTGAGTTACTGAATCACCTAAACACCATCCTGCTCACAGTTAAAATGTGTATTTCACAGTCATATTGCCAACTTAAATTACCCCAGTTCACCTATTAAAAGTATAAATATGTGCACCTTTTATATAACCCTTTCACTGCCACTGTCTTTGCAGACAATAAAGGAGTTTTTTTTTTCTTTTTATGCATATCAATAAAACATACAGTCGCTCTATATCAGCCTTTCCCAGGGAACCCTCCTAGAATTACTATATCCACAGTTCACAGTACATTAGAGTGGTTGTCAGTAGGAAAAATCCCTCTTACATTGCTGGCCAGTGGGAACAATGTCACCCTTAAAGATAGCCAAAAAGAATATTTGTGTCTTTTAAACTGACCAGAGAGTCACAAATTGCCCATTGCTCAAGGAACCCCTAACAACCTCTAGGGAAACCCTGAAACCATTTATTTTGTGAAAGCAGAGAACATATGAATCTACAACATAATATGTTATATAATTATATAATAAAATCCATGTTATTGGTTGTTTCTTTATATTTGGTAGTGTATATTTTATTAAATACATAACCAGGGTCGCTGAGAGAAAATCCGGGCCCCGGTGCAAAGAAGGTGTGTGGGCCCTTATACGAGTTATACAAAATTCTACACACATGTATGTGTGTATATTAATATTTATTTATAACAGTCGTAAATTACATAAATACATTTAGATAAGTATGTATAGGTATGAATGTAATAATAAAGTTCTTGTTCTTTGTAACAAACTCAAAGTGAATAATGGGGAAGAGAGTTCTCTATATGGACTGTTTATATATTTATACAGGGTGATCATACCCCCCTTTAACGTCTTTTCTCAAGGGAGAATAGATTCAGTTCAGCTAATCTCTCCTTAAAGCTGAGCTCCTCCATTCCTTTTATTAGTTCCTTCTCTGCACTCTTGGACAAGAGGATGAAAAAGGAAAAGATTGAACATTGCAGAGAGTGAGGGTAAATGGGAGAGTGGGAAAAGAACTATTTGAAGAAATGTTAAACAACTGAGGGCAGTGTCATGAATGTATGCAGAAGTCTGAAACAGGATGATAGATAATGTCAAAACCAGAGAAGAGATCCAAGAAAAGGAGGAGAGAGGAGCTTCCTTGTGACTTGGCTCTGACATGGTCTTTGGCCACCTTTATGGAAGCCATTTCATTTGAGTGTTTGGGTCAACAGCCAGATTGAAGAGGGTCAAGTAGCAATTGGAATTTAGAAATTCTTAGTTTTGAAAATAAGGAATTAAAGTACTCTGGAGACATATGGAAGAAAAAAAGGAATAGGACAGTAGCTGAAGTGTAGTGAGGTGTCAAGGGAGGATATCCTCAGTATTGGAAGGCTGAGGGAAGAATACCAGTGGAGAGGGAAAGTTTGAACATTTCAGTACTGGAGCCAGGGTATAGTAAGTGCTCATTGATTCTATTTTTGGTGCAATCTGGTATGTCGATATGAAGGAAGGTAGGTCAATATTAATATTATTGTTAATAAACAGGATTTATGTAGCACCAATGTTTTATGCAGCGTTGTACATTAATTAGGGGTTGCAAATGACAGACAGTTATAGATAGTGACACAGTGACACAGAAAGAACTCTGCCCCAAAGAGCTTTCAGTCTAGGAGGTGGGGAAAGTAGCATACAATAGGAGGAGGGATATGGAATGGTGGGTAAGTAGTGAGGGTTTTAAGAGACAGAAGAAGACGGGTAGAAAAGTTTGAAAAGATGGCTTTTGTGTGCTCTTTTAAATGAGCAGAAAGTAGGAGCAAGCCGAATAGAATGAGAAAGACCATTCCAGAGAGTCGGGGCAGCTCTCGAAAAATCTTGGAGACGTGCGTGTGACGAGGAAGTCATTAGTAGGTCATTGGAATAGTAAAGAGAGCTAGGGGAGATTTTTTTTTACCAGGTCAGAAAGGTAAGTGGGACAAGAACTGTGGAGGAATTTTAAGGCAAAGCACAGGAGCTTGAATCTGATTTCTAAGGTGAAATGGAAGCCAATGAAGAGAACTACAAAGAGAGAGAAGAAGAGGAATGGTGGGATGAATGGATAAATCTGAGTCGAGTTAGTGTAATACCAAAGAGGAGGATACCCAGACGAGAGATGATGAGTGAGTACTAGGAGATTGGTAATCTCTGGGGACAGGTAGGGTACATTTTGAAGATGTTGCACATGTGAAAGTGACAGAACCTGGAAATGTTCTGAATATGGGGGGTAAAGGTGTGGGCAGAATCGAAGGTGCCAAGACAAAGTGCCTGACAAAGGGAGGAATAAATAACAGTGTTATTAACAGTTAGGAATATGTCAGGGGGACATCTGGAATTTGAGGAGCGGCCTCAAATCTGTCAGCCATCTATGATTAGATGGCTTACAAGCAGCATGAAACCTTATCCAGGACTGAGGGAGAGAGGTCAGGGATGGACAGATAGATTTGAGTGTCATCAGCATGCAGGTGGTACTGTAAGCCAAAGGAGCATATGAGAAAAAATGCGAGAGGAGTTGTACAGAGAAAAGAGAACCGGTCCAAGGACTGACCCTTGGGGAACACCAACAGGGAGGAGAGTGGGAGAAGAGGAATTACCATTAAATGAAACTTGAAAGGAGCGGTCAGACAGGTAGAAAGCAAACCAAGAGAGATCAGTGTCACAGATACCACTGGAGGGCATGATTTGGATTAGAAGGGGATGATCAAGACTGTCAAAAGCAGAAGAAAGATCAAGGGGAAGGAGCAGGGAAAAGTTGCCTTGTGAGATAGCTCTGTTGAGGTCATTGGCCACTTTAGTAAGGGCTGTTTCAGTGGAATTGGCAGCTCAAAAGCCAGACTGGAGTGGTTCAAGGAGAGAGTTGGTTTTCAGGTAATCAGTGAGTCTTTTATAGACAAGGCACTCGTGAAGTTTGAAAACATATGGGATAAGGGAGATAGGATTGTAGCCAGAAGGTATGATGGGGTCGATGGGGTCTAGTAAGGGTATCTTCAGGGAAGGTGGAGGAATGGGCGACGGTTCATCCATAGTAACAGGGCTGAGCCAGTGATGATTTACAGGTAGAAAAGGTGGATATGGTTGGAGTAGCACAGTGAGCAGAGACATCATGTCTGACTTTGACAGTAGTCCATGAATTATGTGCTGAGGCCAGATTTCCTCCACTTGCACCCAGCTGCACGAACAGAGAAGATGTTTGATGTGCTTGTTTTGGCCGGGTTGGGGGTTAGCAGGATGGGGGTAGTGGAAGGTGGCAGGAGCATCTTTATTCAGAGCCAAAGAAAGAGTGTGGTTGAAGTGAGTGGCAGTTTTATCAAGAGAGGTTAGGGACCTGCTTAAAGCAGTTTGAGAATAATCATTGCATAGAAAGCAATTTTTTTTTTTTTCATAATAATTTAATAAATATGATAATATGAATTTTTCAGTGCATTGCTACAAGTCACTGATGTACTCAATGTAATAATTAGCGTCAGCATTACAATAAATAGCAGTGCAGGAGGGTGTGCTTTGCTTTAAGTTGTGGTAAAATGCATGGCAACAGTAACACAATGGTAAAATGTTGCAGTTTAGAACTATACATCAAATAAGTTGCTTTTAAGGCCAAGTCCCCTCCACTTGTGTTGAGGTACACAAAGTTTATTAAAGAACAGTCAGTGTATATATTTGGTTGCCTAAACCCCCCTGACCCCATGTCCTGGACATGTAGATGTTAATAAGATAATACAATCTGTACAACAGTAGTCCTTTGTAGGAGGTTCACAGCAATCATTTGAAGAAACTATTTTATAGATTGTTATCATGGACCAATTTTCCAGAGAACCATTCAAAATACCTTGTTGAATCCATGTTTAGAGGAATCATTTTGAAAGCAAAGGGAAGTACTGTCTGATAACAGATTTTTCCATATTAATATAAATATATTTCATAACAAAAAATATGCTCCTAAAGTGCCATTTCTACAGCTGTCCCAGACATTTGCTTTTAATAATTACTAGTTGGGGTTGGATTATTCTGTTTGGTGTCAATTCTGACTTGGATTTGAGCTATTCTGACCTTGGATCAGAACTTGGAATTTGAGCAATCCAATCTCAAGTTTCGAGTTCGGATATGCTGCACGCGGGAAAAGTGCCTGCACTCAGGATTACCCAATGACAGCCTGTCTCCCGTCTTCTACAGAAGGATAACATCAGATTGGCCCTCTAAAAAAACACAGTGCACAGCTAGCCAAGGTGCCTTTTTCTGTCACTGCTAGTCATGGAAAGAGCTTAGAACTAAACTAGGGGCAGAATGGAATTAAACAAAAAAAGTACTTTAGGAGAAAGTACTTGTGGGAAAGTGCTTCAGAGAGAGTATTTTGTGAAAAGTGCTTGGAAACTGTGTGATTGTTAAGCAAGTGAAATCACAGCAATTTATTCCAGTTATAGACAAGCAATTTTTTACCACTAGTGCTTAAAATGTTTGCCTGTTTTTTCATATTATGACTATATGATTTTTTTTTAATTGAGACATAAACATTTTCCTATTTTCGCAGCACAATTAGAGGTGAATGAACCAGAAAAATGAGTTCAGACTGCCCCCATGCTGTCCAAGGTTCATAAAATTGGAAAGAAACCATTTTCAGCGATTTTTTCTAAAAATAATAATTTAAATCTGAATACCAACTTGGAGTTTTCAATATCAGCCATGTTTCTCAACTGATCCAATCAGATTACATCCAACTTGAATTTTTTCTCCTCCGATCACCCTATTGGACAATCCATGCCTGTTACCAAGTGGCCATGCTTATTATATAAAAATACCCTTTTATCTGATATTTATGGCTCTTTGTCCTTACCTACTATGCTACTACGCTAAGAGTTGTCTCATACATAAATTATTTTTCAAAACAAAATACCAGTCTAAAGCAAAACTGTTGGATGTATGACTTAACATTCATCATTGTGCCAGCCTATGTTAACTACTTATATAAATATGATCTAAAATGTAAGCCCTTGGTATGCCCAATACTTACATAATGAACTGTTTTTCTCTGCAATAATGGTGAGCTTAGCTGAGTCAACAGGAATCCCAGACAGGCAATTTGCAATCTTACTTCAGCTACTGAAGGTCATACCGGTATGATGATCTATCCATGCTCTCTACAGCTGTCACTAAGTTGTCTAGCTTTTAAAGAGTGTCAGGGCAATGATTTGTATTCTCACACCTAGGTCATCAGAGTGTATATACGGTACATGAAGGCAAGAAGAAAAAAGAAAATTTTTCCCGATCTAAAAATAATCAGTAACAAAAGTTCTAGCAAAAGGTCCTGGTTATTTCCCAGTGGTCATTTAGTTTGTGCATGTTAAAAACCACCTGTCAGAGAAGTCGGTAAGGTTTTGTTTTTTTTTGTGGGTGCATGCGGCTAAAATTTTAGAGCCTCGTCTTAAAATTCACATACAGATAGTAAAGGTTTGTTAGGTCTCATTAGTGCATGACAATTCTTTAAAGTATAATATACTGTAATTACTGCAGAGTGGAGCATTGACTCCTTGCTAAGTATATGGCATCCATTACATATCTGGGTTATAAACCAATAGAGTTAGATGCACAGTTAAGTACTAGGGCAAACAATAATTATTTGCGTTTTAAATCTTAAATGTAAAATAATATTAATACTATGCATGTACCTGTATTGCCTATATGAAAGTTAGCTAAATATGAAATCTATCCTAATTTACATTTATGGTAACATAAACTCGGACAGGGCTTGTAGTCCTAGGCATCCTGTGGTTTAAATAAAAAAAATGTTATAAAAACAATACTTAAAGTGTACCTGTCATGAGTGGATTGAGATTCCAATAGCTTAACACCCTTTCATTAATGCTTGATTTTCTGTTGCCAAGTATACAAATATTAATAATATACTTTATTTTATTTGATATCTTACTTTCCTGACTTGCATATTTATGTTAAAGGTTCAGCAACACAGCCAATCATCTAGAATCTTGGAAACGGGTGTACAGGATGCCAGGGGTAGGTCCTGGATGGAAGATATATTTCACCCTGCTTTAGCTCATAGTTCCTCTGAAATGAGGCCAATGACTGCAGAGCGAGTCCAAGAAGTTTGGTTTGGTCACCTGCGGTTGCCAGTTGTCCTAATTTATTACAGGGCCCAGACTCTGGGAAAGGAGGGAAGAATCTGGCTGAGCCTTCCTATTCCACCGCAGTTACAGACTAGGATTTCAGACTGGCCTGACAGGTATGTCTGGGGCTGTCAGGAAATGAATGTGTCAGTCTGAGAGTAAGGATTAAAACTAAAGCTAGCAGGACTGGGCAGCCCTTGTTGTTCATAATAAAGACATCTGCAACACTTGCTACCTGTGACTACCGGGTCCAATCCTGGTGTAGCCATTTGGAGGGTAGAATATGATTTTGCTGATCATCTGGAACTTATGCTAAAGTAAGCTTTTTTGTGTTGCTGTACTAAGCTGTTTGTTCTTTTACTATATTTTTTTTGAGGTTAAACATTGGTAAACATTATATATACAAGTCTTCAAACAGTAGAAAAAAACAAATGATACAACACTTCCAATAGCAGTTAAGATACTGTACACATGTTTACAATAGTCAAATCAGAAAAATGAGTCAAGATACTTCAGTACAAAACACAGCAATTATGCAGGGTCAGTAGTGCAAAAATCAGACACAAACTAACTTCACATAGCAAAACCATGTAGTGTGTAGATACCATGTAGTGTGATGAAAACAATTGTACTAAGCTGTTTTTAAACTTTTTGTTAAAGATATTATTAAATATCCACTAAAAAGGTTTGATTTGTGTTAATAGACATATATTATGGGGAAGATGTTCATACAGGCAGGCCCCAAAAACCTGTTGAAGGTTGTCATGGGCATAGAAGGGATCTGCATTCACCCCTCAAGCTGCCACGGAGGTAAAGACGGAAAGGAAGGGGACCTCTCCAAAAAAAAGATTAATAAAAAAACCCACACTCGCCCATTTTTGCCATTTATTAAAAGGGATAGCCATCCTTTTACATGATGTTAAAAATGTGATAATTGGTCTGTTTTAACAAAAGATCCTGACCAGAATCTTACCCACAGACACAATGAGGTTTCTTAGCCCGCACAGTACCCTCTCTATGTGCTAGCAGCTATCATAGAAAGTTCTTCAGCAAACTAAGTTCATTTCATTCAGGGTTTTGATCTTCTTTAAAGAAAGCTTTTAATGCAGAGTCGCTTTGCTTTTAAACTTTACAGTGCAATATGTACAGCCCTTTGAATCTGCTTCTTCCAGACCTCCATTTATTCACATTATGCTGCTTAGGAAAGTACTTTTCTATTTGTTCACCTTTTACAATTACCTGAGCAGAGCCATCTGAGAACCAAGGATATTTACTGTACATGTCTGATTTCATAACATATTTTAAAAATAAGGATATTATTTTCATTTTTGGGGGATAGTGGGCAGAGCCATGCAAATTATTCTTATTGCTCCAGTGGCTAACTGTACATGCAGAATTGCCAGACATAGCACAGATACAACCTAATGTTATAAAGCCAATTGAATCAAAATTGCATCTTTTTTAGGCTTGATGACCACCACTAGTGCAGTATTTGGAAATGCACACTGGTTTAATGAGAACCCTTTGTTTTTTTTAGTCATTTCCCCCTATAACTTTCTAGAATTATATTTTTACAATATTCTTATTTTCTGTTTTAGTGGCTATTCTAATTATTTAACAGAACTATTTTTTAGTTTTCTAATTGTTTTTAATCTTTACCTTTAACTGATTCCAATCACATTCTATTTCAATAGATTTTTATTCAATAAAATAGAAAATGTGAAATTTACATAACAACTGAATTTGAACAGCAAAATACTGGTAAAGAACAAATTAGGTTTGAGAGTATTTCTTGAATTAACAGCAATTAAACATATCTCCAAAACTTTTGACAGTCTCTGTAATATTGGTTGTCCTGTCATACACCTTATAGGTAATGAGGAAAGCAAGTAGCTTGGGTGGGGGAAGAGTGTCCACAGCAGGAAGGAGACTGACCCGAGGAACAATGTGTGATCCAAAGGTCTCAGGGGATTTCAAAGGAATGTGGGGTATCTTTAATAGTACAGGTGAGCTTGTCATTCACATTATACAATTTAATTTCACTGATAAGGGGTCATTGGTATTGATCGTGACTTCCAGGCCCGGGCCAGTGTGATTCTACCCGCTAGGTGCAGATAATTACAAGATTTCCTTGTGTATTTTGGCAAAGGTATAAGGTATATCACATTTGCTCAGTAGGGCGCTTTCCAGGCTCGGGGGAAGAGAAGTTTGTACCACCAGGGTGAGAAGGTTGAATACCTTTCTATAGAACACTAGTGCCACCGGGCAAGACCACAAGATATGTTCCATGTCCCCTATCCCTCCATATCCCCTAAAACAGAAGGCAGAGGAACCAGGGAAGCATTTCACTATCTTGGTAGGGACTAGATACCAACATAGCATTACTTTGTACTACAATTCATCTAGGTTCACGTTAAGTGAGACTTCGGAAATATTTCAGGCTATCTCGGTCCACTCCACAGGCTTTCATAGGGTTTTTGGAGGAGGGGGCCTAGAGCGCTCCAGTCATGTTCCAATCCCAAAATGTTCAGTCATTTACGGCCTGCAATAATATCATTCTAATGCCAGTTCTGTGTCACAGTTGGGGATGCAAAAAAAAATAATTCAACAATGATATATTATATATTTCAACATCAATCATATTATGTTCACTTATTCACTTATGTTGCCTTGGAAATCAAGAAATGTACAGATCTGTAAATAGGACATTGGTAATTAGTTTAAGAGCAACAATGCAGTTTTTTGTCCACTGGAAACTGGTCTGCTTCAAAAATGGCTCTTAACCAAAGTTGTGCTGTAAGCTGAGTATGTTTTACTGATTGTATATTCAATATTGTTGTTGCTAAGTGTTGTAATTGACTAATAAACACACTAAATGCTGAGTGCTTGCTGCACACTAACTACTGCAGGGAGAGAGTGCTCTGACTGAAATAAAATACTTTCCCCAAACAAGCTGGCAGATACTGATGAGTGATGACATAGAAAACATATGTGTTGGACTATCTTTTAAATGTGTTTTTTTTAACTTGTGCATTGCAGATCTCTGTGCAAGTTTCTGGATTTACAACTGTTTGCACTTTTTACCTTATTTGAAAATATATTTGTTCCAAAACATCCTTCTATGGAATACGTGCACCAGGAACATGACAAACTTTATGTATGCATATTAAATAGATAGTACAGTTTTCAGTGGAACTAGAAAATCACTTTACCATTTTCTGCTACGCTGACCAAAACTAAGAAGGCACAAGCACAATGCAACCTCCCTCCCATTTTTAGAGTTGTCTTCTGTCTTGAAATTCTACTAAATCACAAAGTTCTTTCTGAAAACAATGTTTCTGCTTGGCTGTTACCCCTCCAACCGAAGAATCTTCTTTTATATTCTTTTAGGCAGACTATACCAATAGAAAAAATATTTTCAACCAACACTAAATTATTTTGTGGAACAGATCTCTGGATACAGTATTCCATATACCTTCAAGTTTATTTTAGTTATCACTGGTCTTATTGATAAAAAAAAACTTGACATGTTAATTTAGAATCAGATGTCTGAAAATACTCCAAAATTAAATTTTGTTCTCTAGGGATGCTTGAGAGTTGGGTGTTAGTAAAACTCCAGACGCCCTGAAGAAAACTTCCTTGGAGAAGAGTGTCGCCAAACTATAGTGCTTGCATTTCTTGTGGTAGTTTTCCGGCTAGATTCACTTACTTTGCAAGTGGAGCAAAACTGGATCTTAAAATCTAAAGATAAAAAACATAATTTTGTTTTAGTGTCAAGGATTGAAAAGGTCTCCACTAGGCCTGGGCCTAATTACGTACTGGAATATGGGTTGAGTCTGTTATAAGCATTTGAATCTAAATGCTGCACTACCTTGCCTTTTGTAGGACAAAGAAATACATCCCAAGATATATTGTAAAGATTCAAAACAGAAATGGACAAGACTGGATTTGTCCAAACATTTCTGTTTCGTTGAAAATCTTCTCTAAAAAGCATGCAGAGGGAAGAATATCATCCAGCTATAAAAGTGCAGATACTCATAATCTCAGAAATCTCTGGGAACTGAAATGGATGGGTACATGGTAATATACTTCATACATTTAAAGTTTTCCTTAGGAAGCCAATGGTTGAGCTGATTGCTTAGTTCAAACTTTTGCTTATTTTAAACTTTTTGATAGAAAAAATATGGGATCACAGGGTTAGACCTAATAATCTTTATGCAAAAAAAATAAAGATAAATCAAACGTATTAATTTGGAAAAACCGGTACTAGCATGTTTTGCAGTATATTCTCTGGTCTGCTTACTGTTTGACAGTCTGGGCTGCAGGAAAAGGCTGCTCAGAAATTAACTTCCCACTAAAGTTTGTAACTAAGTTTCATGAGATGTAGTGCCCATGGATTTAACACATCTTCTAAATATCTAAATCATTTTACCTTGACCCGCATAATATTGACTATAGTCAAAATTTCTTCCTATAGATCCTATAGATATAGTGTTCCTATAGATTTACTACATCACTGTTACTACTAAAAACCAAAAAAGTTTTGAATTCACTTTCAAGGCACTTTCGTAGGCAAGTTGAGCTGGGAGGAAGAATGCCAAACTTAACCACCATTAGGAGAATAATTCTAATTGCAATGAAAGGAAACCAGCAAGACTTTCAGTGACAAATACAATGACAGCAAGAACAACATGCTTAATTTCTGCCATGTACAGAATACAATCTAACTCTATTGTGATCACATATTTGGGTGAAATGGGTTGCCCATTTGGGTGATTGGTGTCCAACCCATATTCATTCTAAAAAGTCCCTCCCATGTGGTGAGATCCCCACACTCAAATAACAGGGAAACACCAATTCTGGTAATACATTCAATTCAATTAAAAAAAAAAAAATATATATATATATATTTATATATATAAATATTGTGTAAATGTGTAAATGTAGCAAAGAAATGTTTATGGAATGAGAATGTTATGCCTAGGAAGGCAGTAAAGGCAAGATCAAATCTAATCCAGTATCAAAAGAGAGTTAAATAAGACAGCTGATTCAGGCTGAGGATGAGACTCCGAGGGGAAGTATGAACTAAGATTAGATTGCAATGGTTTCCAATCATAAATTTTATCCAGGCTCATCAGTGCCAAGGGTGTTCCAGGCCCGTGTCCAGTACTGAAATTCAGGCTCTGCCACTCTCAGACTGTAAAAGTGAAATGGATCGTGGAGACAGTTAAATCAGACAATGTCCCTATCCCCTATAAATGCTTATTCCAAAAAAGAAAATGAAGAGGTAACAACACAGAGCAGAGCCAAAATGACAGATGGAAAAGCGTCCTCTTCACTAAAGAGTTAACAGTTTATTCGCTATGTGCACAGACAGATGGGAAGTCAAGTGCTAAACATTTTGACATGCATATTACAGATTAAAGTTTATGCAGTAATTTTTCCAATTAATATTAGCCTTTATAAGAGTGATAAAAATATGAAAGGTTTCAAGACTGGATCTGGAAATAGTGACATTTCTGACTTTCAGAAATATGGAGATAAACAAATATATTAATTAATAATTTTAAAATCCTATATTTGATAACCAACACAACTAAATAATAAAGAAAGAAAAATACATTCACTAATTTCGCTAATACAAAACAAAAAACAAAATTATTGCCTTTTGCCAACTTGTCACAGGTGGGTTATGACAGGTGTCCATTAAGGTGAAGTCATACATGTATTACAGAAAATGCTTTCTATTTCATTTTATTGTGGTGTTTTGTTTATGTCAAAAATCATCAAATCAGTGTCTTGTAAAAGAATTCTGCATTGTAAGGTACACAGTTAGATAGCACTGTGGAAGACCTTAAAAAGTCCATGTCAGTTCCCAACAACCCAAACTACTAGTTTCTCTCTGGTGTTGAAGTGGCATTGTGTTCATGCTGCACATGTCTCCATTTGGGCGATTTCCTTTTACTGTCCCAGAAATCTCCTCTTACTGGCAGCAATAAAATCTGACAGAAGTTGGTGAGCAAACCTGCCCAGGTACTGTTTGTGTGATCATTAAATTCTGTTTGAAGGAAACCTGAACTTAGCTGTACACCTTACCTGATACTAACCTCTGGCCTTTTTTTTTAGAATAATAGACATGGGGAGCTGGATGCTGTCATAGGGGACATCTAACAAAGCGTAGAGGGTCCATTGATGATGATATTGAGGGCAACATGGGGAAAATGTTCATTAAAACCACATGCTTACAGCGGATGTAAACTAAAAGAAACTCACCTATACTTCCTCAGATCTGTCAATCCCTCTGAAGATTTCTTGTATCGGGTATCCACCCCCTTAAAAAAAAAAAAAAAAAAAAAAGTTTTTTTTTACTTTACATAAAAAGATTGTCTACCCTTTTATGTGAAGTAGAAATTATGGTGATAGGTCCAGTTTAAGATATACGTTTAGGCTGTGGTGTTAAGAAATTATACAATTTTTAGCTCAGCAACACCTTCAATTGGCAAGTGGAAGAAGCAGCCATAACAGATCTAAAAGCAATAGGAGAGTTTACTCCTAAATAGAACTAAACTTAACTTCAGATTGGTCAGTCGCAAAATAGTACAGAAGTATTGGACAAGCTGCACAGGAATGATGCCTTTTATCTTAGTAAAATTGTATTCCAATTACAAAATAGCACTAATGACTACATCCCACCAGTTACAATGCTCCAGTAGGAATAGGTTTAACCCAATCACAGACTTAGATTTGAGTCTCAGACTAGATTGAGTGCCATCACTAGTTTATGTGTATTTAGCAATCATTGTGGGTAGCAGCTACCCTTGGAGGCGTGGAGACATCACCCCCACTTCCAGGAAGTGTTAGAAGCTGGTGCCAAAGTAAATAATTTTTAAAATGTATTTTTTTTATTTTTAGGGTCATCTAATAGTCCATACATTCTGTTCACAAAATAACAATAATAAGAAAAAGCACGTGCAGCCTGTAAAAACCGTAGTGTATGAGACGATGTAAAGCAGTTGCAGGATATCAGCACCTTTAAGCAGTGACAAAAATGAATAAAAAAAGGTAAAAACTGCCAATTCTATGGCAAAATGTTACCTAAATTATATTTTGTAAAGGTTTATATCTTTTTTATCAAACCTACCAGTGCCTACAAACTCTTCAATCGGTCCCTAAAACAGTTAGTCAGCAGCACTCACTATACTTATACTTTCCTTATATCAGCTAAAACATTGACAATATGGTTGCTGTGACATGAAAATAATTTAGTGAATTGTGTCCGTGTAGGCCAGCTAACCTAAGTGTAAATGACAGGCAGTACAGTGTATTATGATTGGGTACTGTGGTGACTCCCTACATTATTTTTCCAAGTCTAAGAACCATGATCATGCAACCTCTACTGTGAACCCAATGATGGCCCAGGAACCTTATCCCTATTCCTTATCCTATTAAAGACTAAAATAATATTGTTTTGGCTATAGCTGTGCGATCTGGGTTTCATATTTACAGTGTCTACTATCCCTCTGAACCAGAGCTGTCAGCAAGTTGCTGCTAACTGCTGCACATATGATTTATTCTTCTTAGGTAACATTGTTGGAATTTATATCATGTGAATCAACTGCCATTGCTCTATATTAGAGTGATATGTGAGTATGCTGTATGACATAATAGATGGCACAGGTAATGCGTTTTACTCCCAGAATAAGTTGCTGCCTCTTTACAACAGCCCCCCACGACAAAGCTTGCTGCATCACTAATGATTTCCAAATGCAATCTTAAGTAGCAAGCAAACAGGTTTAGTTCACTGTAGTCAGATTAGTTAAAGCTTATTTTTAGACAAATACTACCCCCCATCATCACACACGACACAAAAATAGGAAATATTTTTTGTTTCCAATCTTTGTGTTATTTGTCAAATACTTAAATAGTTAAATAAAATCTATACAGAAGGGAAAGGGCATTAGAAATGTACACTAGTATAAAAGAATATATTTCCAGGGATTGTCCTTCTCCATTGTATTTCCAATATGGTTTACAATACAATTGGTTGTTAGTATGATTTTTGTCCTTTTTGGTATAGGAGAGGTGTTGAATAAGTAAGCTTCGGTAGTCCTTAGGCTACACACACATGCAATAATTGTTGTGAAAGATCCTTTTCAAGGTCAAGCGACTGCATGATGCATGCACCGTACTGCTCTATGGAGAGGGGAGGGGGAGAACGACGGAGCGGAACCCCACTGCGCTCTCTCCCCTTCACTTGCATTACTATTGTTCATTGTCCATCGCCCATGGATCCGCCAGGACAGCCGTTCCGTCGATGGGCGACGAGCGCTGTATGTACACACGCAAAATTCTTGTGCGAAATCAGCCCTGAGCAGATTTTCGAATGAGAACCATTGCACCTGTGTACATGGCCTAAAGCTGCGTACACACGTGCAATTTTTGTCGTTGGAAAGGATCTTTCACGATCCTTTCCAACGACAAAGGACTACACGATGCATGAACGGTGCTGTACATACATCACGGTTCTGCTCTATGGAGAGGGGAGGGGGAGAACGACGGAGCGGAACCCCACTGCGCTCTCTCCCCTTCACTTGCATTACTATTGTTCATTGTCCATCGCCCATGGATCCGCCAGGAAAATATAAAAATATACTTAATTGGTGCTGCCTGAGCAAACATAGCCAAGATCAAATTAGAAAAATTAGAAAAAAAGAATCAAATTAGAAAAATTTGTAAACTCTTGAAAAACATTCATAAATGGTTCAAAATAAGTGTTACATTTTACATTATTTTGCATGCATGCATATGACATGTTAAACATATATCTAATGCTAGTCCTAACTCATGCTGGTGCTTAAGGAAGAAAATCCTTGTATGTTTCCTTGTATATTCTAATACTCATTATTCAACATTTTGTTGATGCATACCGTTTTCATGTACTTGAAAGGCACAGATGCCTATCAGCTTTCCTAATAAATTTGCACAACCATCAATATTGTCTGCCAACTTGTCAACCACATGTATAAACTGACACTCAGAAGTGCTGTGTATATGTAAAAGACCAACTTTATCACATATCAAATGATTAATGTAAACCCAACAGGACATTTACATGTTTGCAGTGTAAACTGCAGTGAAACAAGATGTAGTGACCCATAGCAATCAACTATATTTTAAAATATCTAGATCAAAAAAAAATGATTAATGAATCATTGCTAACATACTGTACTCTTTGTCATGTGAAACATTTACAAACGCTATCATTGGTGACCTCTTGTCCTAAAATGCTGGCATAGCTGCCAGGCTTATCCTTTTGCCTAAAAATGTTCTGAGTCACTGATATGGTATGCAGCTCACAGTGCAGAGTTTTAGCTTCATTATGACTTCACCCAGGATATCCCTTTCAAATGGTAGGTTTGTGTATGTTCTTTATTATACGTTTTTTTTTGTATTCTTTTACAGACCACAGTGCAAAACATGCCCACCTAATTCTCATGTAATTATGCCAACTGTCCTTCAGTACCTGGTAAAGAACCAAACTTATACAAACGTTTGCTCCTAAAGGCAAGTATACAATTAATTATTCATTTAGTCTAGGTCAGCCCATTTCAACCAGGGTTCTTCCAGAGGTAGCTAGGGGTTCCTAAAAGTGTGGTTGACTGACCTCCTATTTGATGATGCCTGGATAGTTCTGAGGCCAGAACCACTTGATGAGGACAAATGCATGGCTCTAATGATCTATAGCCACCACCATAGGGGGGCATTATTTCCACTGGCCACCAATTTAGGAGGCTTTTTTTTTTTGACTGACTTGTCTGACTAGCAGGGTTTTTCCAAAACGTGAAAATGATTTCAAAGATTTCTCAGGTGTAAAGTGGGTGATAAAGGCTGGAGAAAGGGGAACTAGCTTCTGTGGGATAGACAGACATCCAGACTTCAGACTTGCTTTAAGGTTTTAATGAATTTTAAAAGTTCCATATTTAAAGCTATACTGAAGGTAAGCAGCTAAATAAAATAAGAAACGTGGTATAAACATAACTGTTTTATCTAGTCAGTCAGTCTTATGATTTGGGCACACTGCATAATAAAATGTTCAACCTTTATTGCAGTGGCCAACTAGTTTGATCAAAAACAGGACCTGAACAAATGACCGGAAAGTTTTAGAGCATCAGTCATCACTCAGTAATCCAGTCATGTGCACTATTATCACCTATGCACTGCCAGGGAGAATGGCTGGCTACTAGTGCTGCTCTCTGCTAACCAGAGAGTACATCTACAGTATATTAATATTTGTATTATAACATTTTAAGTGTTTTTATATCTAACATTATGTGTACCTGATATTCCCTGATTAAATCTGGGGTGCCTTCCTTCCAAAGTGTGTGATATTCTGCTCCTGAGTAAATTCAAAGTATCTTTTCTTTGTATTTTTATTGTCAAACTTCTAATAAAATATACTGACACATACATTAAGATTATATGAATTATTAATTAATGCATAACTGTATTAATTTTTTTTT
>NC_092858.1:45580689-45613510 GCF_032062135.1 Pyxicephalus adspersus | reverse complement strand
GTACTAAGCACACCTGCTGATCAGGTGACCCCACTATCAGTATTCCCTAATCCCATATCATTTCTACACTTTCTGATCAAGAAGATGTTTAACTAAGGAAGATTTTCACTTATGTCCAGAGAAAGCTACAGTAGTCACAGGATAGAACACTGACACCATGATATTTTTGCCAAGAGATATTGTGACAGTGGAAAAACTGGACTGCCCAGTTATTAATAACATAAGATCTACTTTTACCATAGCCACTATGTGGATTCCATTAATGTGGTGCCTTCTGCCTACATTAACTGCCAACAAAATGCCCAAAACATTCTCATCCATTTCATCTCCAAGTATGAACATATTCTTTAATTCTGCCTAATGGTGTAAATAGTATCTAGTTAGAAATAAATAAAAATAGTACCTCTAACTCTGAGGTTCAAGGAAATGCTTTGTATGTGATAGTGAGTGTAAATATATAGCTTTTTACTGGTAGGTACTCTAAGTCCCAGCACATTTGATAGACTGGGGTGTGATTCATATGTTTGATACTAAAAAAGACATACCCTACTCCATCATAACATTTCCATATGGATTCATATCTACCTTTGCTAGACCTTGTTCATTGTTGCTCTCTGACTTTTATCATTTAGCTTTGCTCCAAGCTCTGTGAAGTTCTGTAATCCTAACATACTTCCTGTCCTAGGGTGACAACACTGCTTCTCCATATAATCAGCACAGTGAGTTGGCGTTTCCCACTCTCAACACAGGCAGTGTGTTACTGACAGTAACACCAAGTCAAAATATAGGAAAAAGACTGAAATGGATGCTGCTGCCTGATATAGGGATGCAATATTTCATTTTTTAATGGATTTATATATACATCAAGTATATTGCATTCTGTAAAACATAGCCAAACACCCAGAGTTTATGTTTTCTTCAAGCACTTCAGCATGTCATTACAGTCCTTATTCATCTCCTCTGTAAACATATTATGGGTTTGATTTTTAATTAGCTCAGTAATTGAATTTAATATTTTCTTTTGTAATAACCTAATAGCATGCAATTAAAAATCTTTTTTGGGTTAATTTGCATTGCGCATGATTGTGAATTCCAAGCATACATAGCTTCAGAACATTCACTAAGCTAAAACAGACATCATCAGTTTCACATCATGTGCAATTTGTGTTATTAGTGCAACTCACAATTGGCATGTACCAACAGCCTCTGTACATTTGAAGCCACAGAGGTTGGTGCGGCAATGCAGAAGATGTGCAGACATTTATTTTCATGTCATGAGTGGAACCTATGTTTCTAACAATTTGCCTGTGAATTTATGAGATATTCTGGAGATTCGAAAAGAATATGCAGTGTTCAAAATGCCTAAATGTCCAGTTTCACATGTTGTAGGTGGCACTGGTCCTGAGTTTAGACTCCTTGGTCACCTTCTTTATGATTATATTACACATCTTGGTCATTGGTAGGGAAACACTAGCAATAAATCCCTTCTCCATTAGCTCAAAATATAAGGAGAAGGACAGGGAAGCCTATTTAGAGCAGATTTGAACACATTTGTAAGTTAACTCTACATACTTAGTCTGTCATTAGGAAGACATAGTTTGGGACAATAAATATAGCATAAGTCTATTAGTTGTATAATAAAGGTTCCACTGCAGTCCAGGTCACATGAACTGCAGTAGTTCTGCACTATAGATACTTATCTTTGACTTTTTAACTTTGATAAAAAAATACCTCTGACACCAGTTTTCCAATTACTACAGTTTTACAAATATTTTTTTCTACAGCACTGCAATCTACTATCATGCAAAGTGAATCCAGCTATCCATGACATGGTATTCACAAGCAAGTGACCAATTCAGACATGGCTTGCGATAATAGGCCAATATATGTGTTAACTCCTGAGTGATAACAAGCAACTATAACATTAGAAGAGCGCATTATCACTCTCAGAGATTTCTCAACATGCTGTAATGTATCTTTTACCAATAAGTGATGGTGACTTTCCCTGCATAAAAAGGAGCAAAGCCATTATAATGTATGAGCAGACTCGGAGCATTAGGCATGTCAAACTATAGGCAGATTGATGAGCAGACCTCTAAGCTATGATTTTCTTTCATTTATGTACATGCTGAACTACCGGCACATTTCTGGGTCTGCAGAAGAGTGTTTCTCAACATTCTTGCAATGTGTACCCCCTTCTAAACCTCAAAATTTACTGAGCACCCTAGAGAAGTGGGTTTTTGTAATTTGAAATATCCTTTGACCTGGGTACCATTATTACAAATAACCTGGTATGTATGCACATTTCACCAGACCATGAGTAAACAAATCTTTCTTCAATGAGAATGAAAAATTACAGTCATATGGATACATGTTTGTGTAAAGATTTACTTCCTAACTCTATAATGTTTTAAAATAACAAAAATACTTACCAACAACTATTTACATTGACTTTTTATTTATTAAGAGTGAACATGTTTTTTCTGATATGTAAGCAGTAGAGTAATAAAGTGAACTTGTTGCTTTGACCTGCACAGGTTCACCTTAAAGTCTATCTAAAGTTAAAAATAGAGTTTGACTGGTTATGTATTCTTGCCTATGTATTTCCTCCCGTAAAGCAAAAAAAAATTCCATTCAAGACAATTGTCACCAGAACATTTGTCTCAATTGGCAGATTTTCTCATGTTCTGCATTCATGACATCTCCTACAATTAGGATTTCCTCTAACTTTTTGTATCAGTGACAGTATTAAATGGGACAAATAGAGGTGTGAATCTACCCAGTGGAGACACAGACAGCAGTGAAAACTTGCAATAGGGTTTTTTTATTTCCCACAAAAAAAGTTTTACCTATACACACACTTTAAAGTACAGATTGTTGTTATCAAATTATAGTCATAATCAGACGTAACCCAAAAAGCTATTAGATGTACCCCCCAAGCTTACCTAGTACTGATTGAAAACTTGTGCTGTAGAATCCTGGGCTAAATATTAAAAAAACAAAACCTGTTGAACACACCAACCAACCCCCTGTGACATGACTGAAGTGGATAATAAATATCTGGGCATACAAAACTTTGGTACTTCCATGTTAGTAATATATTGTTATCCCTCCAGAAAGATTCAGGGCCCTTACTACCGAATACAAGTCTGCTCAACTATACTTAATACTTACCATGGAGTCTGATGACTAGTGATTATAAGACAAAAATTTCCAGGACATCAAGTCTTAAAAAGGTTTAGGCTACAGTATGGTGCCATAGGAGATTCCAGGAAAGATAATTGTTATGTTATCATCTCTGTTAATCAACTTCCTAAGTACCCTGATCTGATGAAGCAAACTTTTTTCTGCAAAAGGCATCATCTGTAGCGATACTACCACCATCTCGAGTGGAACTTTTGAACATCTAAGTTGAAGTTTTTTTGTGAGTGAAAATGTTTTTATGGTGAATTATTCAAATAAAAAACTTGATTCTAATATATTACTGATGGGGATATTAAAAAAATAACACAATTTAGTGCTGTCTAGATTGTATTGTGAGATTTTGAGGAGAATAATAAATTATTTTTGATAACTTCTTAATTTCACTTCTGCTAAACATAATTTAGCTCTACTTTTTTTTTCTTATAACAATCTTTATTTTCAAGTTTTCAAATTTTAAACAGAAATATCAACAATCACATAATATAACAAAGAATAAAAATAGGACACATACAGGAAACAATACACTGCATAAATCACATAGGTGAACCAAAGTCCATGGCTGAAAGAAAGAGTCAGGAAGAGGAACACAACAAAAAAAAAAAAAAACAGGCAGCAATACATCCAGAATAGGTCATACAAACATTACATACAACAAGCCATAACATTGCCAACTTACACATGGAAATATAATCAGGCATGAACACTAAAAAATAAAACTCCTAATTGCGGAGGGTCGGGTCCAGGTGGCACTTAAGCTCCAGTGTTTCTCTAACATAATTCTAACTACCTCACATGGCATTAAACTTTGCTTGAGTACCCCGTATACTGGCTGTGAGGTCCCCTATTACCATAATGTAATTCACCCTGTGGAGCCACAAGCCCACTGTTGGGGTGACCACAGATTTCTAAAACACTGGGATACATTAGCTGCCACCATGAGATGTCTGAGAATAGATTTCTTTTTGCCTTTTCTGAAATTGCATTGTGATGTAGTAAAAAGAACCCTGCGTCCCATGGGATAGTATGTGTGGTAACTCTCTCCATGAGAGCTCTCACCCGTTCCCAAAAGGGACGTATTAGAGGACATCACCAGAAAATGTGGAGCATAGTACCTCTTGCTTGTTCACAGCTCCAGCAATTATCAGGGACGTCAGGAAAAAAGCTGTGCAATCTCTCAGGGGTTCTATACCACCTTGACAAAATTGGCCACTGTCATTTTGTGTGTCTCCCGCACTCGTAGCTCAACAAACCTTCTATCCTCCAGACCCAGTGGAAATGAAGGATCGCCCAAAATCGTTATTAGAGGTGAAGGCCAAGAAAACATGTTCATTCCAAAGGCTTCTGACAGATCTTCCACGTGGCATAAATTAAAGGGTGGGATCTCAAGACCGTTTGGGTCAACTTTGGTGTTAGCACTACAGGTCGTGCCGGCGCCGCTGCCCCTAATTGCAGGCACGGGCGCCGGGTCCTATCTTTCAGGTAACCCCACTACCTGTGTTCCATGCCTGTGTTTCCTTCATTCTGAGACTTGCTCTGGTGTTTGAGCTGGCGTGGGTGTGTATTTCTTAATCTATGAGGTAACACATACACGCCCTCTGTTTTCTACAGCCTATGGCTGGTTTCGTGCAGGTATTTAAAGGCACCTCCTAATACAGGAAGTTGCCTGAGCAATCTCTAGGTTTACCTTATGTAACTCTCAGTGCTAGGGTGTTTTCTCTGTTTAGCCTTGCTGTGTACCGGACCTTGCTTACGTTTTTGGACTTTGTCTGTTTGCTGCCTGACCCTGACCTCGGAATACGTTTTTGGACTTTGCCTGATTGCCGCCTGACCCTAACCTTGGAACTTTGTTTCTGGACTTCTTGGCCACGCAAGCCCCTCGGTGCTTGCACCGGGTTTCCTGACTCCTGTGGTCAGCTGCCACTGGCCTGGGGATTGCTCTGGAGTGGCACCTGGCAGCTACCCCGCAGCCCAAGCCTATTCTCACCATCAGAGGCTCTAGTGAAGACCAGGTAGCGGCTTAGTCACGACCCTCTGGAGCATACTCAGTCAGTGGCACAGTGGGTCCACACCCGCTTGCATAACATTTGGTAACCACAGAAACACCGTTATAGGCAGGGGATAAAGGCTTGTTCCATACCCACCCACTGTTTATGTTCCGCGTGACAGAACCAGTCTATGATTTGGACCAAACGAGCCGCCATATAGTACAGTGACAGATTAAGGCCAATCTGGAAAAGTTGTGATGAATGCGCTTGGAGCATGGTCCCAAAGTATTTATTTGCTCTTTTTTCCCAATAAAAGAAAAGGAAGGTATAAGCTGGTCACAGAGAGCTTGGGGTAATGATATGTTGAGGGCCACAGAATAATTAATTTTAAAATTAGAAACAGCCCCGTATTCCTGGATCGTCTTAATGAGGTTTGGGAGAAAGGTTACTGAATTAGTGATTACAAAAAACAGAACATCTTTATAAGCTGCCACTTTATGCTCATGACCTCCCGGGAACAGGGCCTGTATATCTGCGTTTGTGCATACTGCCCAGAGCAATGGTTCTAAGGACAGGAAAAAAATAGGGGAGATAGGGGGCACCCCTCTCTGGTGCCATTAATAATGTTAAAGGGAGCGGACACTTCACCATTTACTCTGACTGACGCAGACGGGAAAGAGCTTGAAGTGTGGCCAGCATGAAGTCCCAATCTACCCTGTCAAGGGCTTTTTGTGCGTCAGAAGAGAGAAGAATTGAAGGTGTACCTAACCATACCGTCGCATGAATCCAACTAATAGCCTGGGTGTGTATTACTCTGCGCCTCCCTAGAGGGCATGAAACCCACCTGATCCCACCTGATCCCAAGGGGCAAAAGGAAGAGGTGGTGATTCCTGGCGAAGTTAAGGCACCAAACGGTGTCAAATCTCAGGAAACCTGAGAGGCCTAAGTGGGGAAAAGTAAAACTCTGGGACGGCATGGGCGGGGCTCCCTTAATTTCAAGGCTAGGCTAGACCCAGGACCTAAAAAATTATTGTGCAAAATAGACAGGAAGAGCACACACCACTGAAAAACCTGAATACAAAACAGAAATCAGGCAGTTCAATATGAAGCAGTTCCTTGGGCAAGAAACTACAAAAGAAAGGGGTGAAGCATCCAGCAGGAGAATCACGCTGGGCCATCTTGATGTACAGGATTATGCTGACGTTGAGACCTCCTAAGCTGTGTAGGCCACTGTGGAGCTTGCCAAGCCGTGAGGAGACCAGGTGACGTTGGCCAATCTAGGATGGACACTGGAGGTAAGTTGAAGGTCACTAACAGTGCTGGGAGGTCCGCTGCAGAATGGAAATCTGCCGTCTTACCATCTTTATGCACGAACAGTTGGAATGGGAAACCCTAATGGTAGGAGATTTCCTGTTGCTGCAATGTAGAACGAACTGGCTTCAGGGCTTTGCGCAACATCAGAGTGTGGTGGGACAAATCCTGTAGAAGTTGTATTTCACTGCCTTGAAAGGTAATGTGTTCTTGTTTCCTCGCCGCCCTCAAAATTGACTCTTTAACCGCAAATGAGTGCACCCTGCAAACAACATCATGAGGCCGGGATGGATCTGTGCTTACGGTTCCCTAGGTCGTCTTGGTGCATCAGCAACTGCTATAAAAGTATAGTGTGAGAGTTTAGAGTCTCGGAATGCTGATTTACTTGCAAATTTTGCAAAACGTGCAAATCTGCTGTCCTCCATTCTCAAAGAAATATTTTTCCTGAGAGTAGCCATTTCTTCTTAAAACGTGTGCTCTAATTTGCCAAAGCATGCCATGAGATCCTTTTTAGTGAGAGGAGCAGGCCTGTCTTCCTCACTGTCACTGCATGATCTATCCTTCAGCCTGTGTGGTTCAGAGACAGAGTGTTGCCTCTGCTGTCCACCTGTTACTGGAGGGCCCACACTATTTCCCTCTGGGGATTTAGGAGGTTGCTGCCCATCTCTCAGCTCACCTGTAGCCCGGGGCGAACTCCCACTGCATGTGGAGCTAGGATGCTGACCAGGAGGCATGCTGCGTGGAGAGCATAGTGAGGACGGCACCATCTTGGAAGGAGAGGGACCCTTTGAAACATCCTCCAAACTGCTTGTTTGCCTGAAGAAAGTCATGAGAACCAGTGCGTGCCACTTTGCTTCCTATCACCTCTCTGCGATCTGCACCCCATGGTGCTGCCTGTACGCGGTTTATAAAGTGCTGTTGTGAGACCCGGCACCAGGAGCCGCAGAAAACATTTCCTATCCATCTACGCGCATGCACAGTCCTCCCACTAACTGATGAATTTGAGACAATACTCATTTGGTGTCAGTAATAATTACTACCTATTTATTGAATGTATAAACTGACTACTTGTTGCAGGTTGTCCACAAAATTAAAAATTAATAATGATAAAGATAAAGATTACTAAATATATCATCAATATGGGTATAAGTGAAATGAAGTCAGCAATTCAGTAGTAATATGAATAAAAAAACATAAAGGTCATTATGATTTATAGCATGTAAGTAGGCATAGGTAGAATGTAACATAAACACTGTATGCATTTCAATTTAACATGTTTTATAATTCATAAAACAAATTGCTGAAATAATGGTTTTATGTGTATAGTAAGGAGTGATATATTCATTGGAGCCTGAATAAATGAATTCATATTTCAGTGTCTCAAGATGAATAGTTATAAAAAAAACTTGGGTCACATTTCCCTAGCTATAACTGAGCTCTAGCAGAGTTGCTATCACATCAACAAATAGGAATTCAAGACCATAGCTCATTACTGCACTATTGACTTATTAGTTGGCTGGCGTACACCCCAGCACTACACCAAGCTTCTCACTGCTTCTAATCCACAGTAATTATCTTGTGAGAATTTTTTTGCATATGACACACTACATACTTTCTCTTGAAAAGGTAAGTGACCATTAGCAAGCCAAGTGTCCTATGACTTACAGTTATTTCCCAAGTGCTTAGCTGCGGCAGTTCTTAGAAACGACATCAGAGAAGTATGGATTATTCAGCAGGATATGAAAACTACTACTATTGGACATCATGAATAATAAAAGCAGGGAACAAATCTACAGTAGCTTATCCTAGAAGTAACAGTTTTTTTATAGAAATTCCAATACATTGTATGGTATATAATTTTTAAACAACACAAAAGAGGCAAAACTCTCACATTGTAAATATTGTGAGGCCAATTACATTACAAGGACCCATGTATATTATAATTAGCACTAGTAAAATTTTTGGATGGAGGATCTAATCAGTAAAAAAGCCACATATATTCCAGAGTAGGCTATTAAATTGGCCTAAAATTATCAAGATAATCAAGTAAATGTCAATATAATTTGGTTACCAGTAAAAACAACAAATCTTTATTTACAATTTATTTTCCATTAAAATAAAATGATAACATATATAGCAATGAATTAGCACAAAAGCTGATCAGACTTGCAAGAATCACAGAGAATGCTTTAAAACCCCCAAATAAATTAGGGTCCAAAAATGTTCAGACCATATATATTTCCTTCCACTTTACATACACTGTCAAATACATCCAACGCATTTCGCGTTCTTTGCTGACTGCTTCTTTAGAGGGTAAAAAAACATGTTTGAGGTCTGAGAAGATGTGCCTAAGCAACAACACTTTCAAGACAGAACTATTAAACCCCCAAATATTTTCTTTTGGGAGTTTACTGAATGGAGCAGAATCTTAATAACTCTAGAAAAGTTTTGATCATAAAGTAAAAAGGACAAAAAGGAAGATAATAGTATAATGTCCCAGATTGTACTGGAATGAACAGAGAAGGTTGATAGTATGTATGCTTCTGAGTATACTTCCCAAGTAAGTTAGGTTAGAAAAATCTAACAAATCTATCTAAAAGACCATCAAGGGTTCAGTGGTTCTAAAAATTCCCCTTTATTTTAAATCGAAAAACAAAGTTTTGGCTGGACATTTTAACAGGTTGTGGTTAGTTAACATTCATGTGTTGCAGCTCCCCTTTGCCACCATCCAATACACCTGCAAATGTGGCCATGCATGTTTAGTAACGTAAAGTGAAAACATAGCTATCCACCTACAACAAAACCTGTATAAAAGTAAAAAGCATAACCTTTATGGGGACTGTGAAATTATGGGCTCGACTACATGAGCTGCTGAAGGGCAGGTGGAACAGATTTTCATAGGACGATGATATGCACATGTTTGAAATGATAAAAATGTGTATGTTTTATATTATTGGAGTGTAAGCACTATATTTTGCTTTATTATTAAGTAAGGGCTTGTTCACATTAGCAGTAAAACAAAATACAGCATTAATTGCATTAATGGCAGTAAAAAAAATAAACACTTTTCCATAACAGTGTTATGTTATTTCTGCAGTATGTGAATAAATCTGCAAGTGATAAAAAGTTGTGTGAGGAAGGTGGTCCTAAAGCAGAACCCAACTAAAAAATTCAAATATCTCTATTTGTAGCTTGGTATTAGAATTTATGCTATAAGTGAAACTAAACCCTTTTTCAAAATAATTGTAGTCAGGCAGGTACTTTATTGCAGAATGTCCTTCCTGCAGTAAATACCCTTACCTGCCTGATCGCAGTTTTTTAATTGCACTCATTATTCAGTCGTGGGAATTGCCATCTTCTCCTCAAACTTGGCTCGTCTTGATTGGCCCGACCAGGATTCCACTTAAACCTGCCTAGGGCCCCACTTGGTCCCATCTTGGTAATTTCAGTTTTGCCATATGATAATTGCAGGCACAATGCTCATAATGGTCTCCTGCGGGTAATTTTCTTACTGTCATTTTAGTCTGAATTACCTATAGAAGAATAAGTGAAATCTGGCTAAAATACTAAAGCAAACAGCATCAAAATATGTAAGAAATGTTTAGGAATCACTCAAAAGGTGCTTCAGATGTTTGTTAGCAGGCCAGGGACTAATACTAATAAGTTTATTTAATTATACCCCCCCCCCCAAAATACATTACTCTGAAAAACTTTTTAAATACCCCCCCCCCCCCCATATAATCTATTTCAAGGCATATCCCAAAAATAAAAAAAAAATGTTGAGGCAGTTACATACATTTGTGAGTCCTTGGATGTACGCCCCTGGAATAATTTCATTTACATTTACATTTATAACCATTTATTTTTGTAACTGCTTAGTTGTTGTTCCTCAATGAGAGAGATACGTAACATAATTATATGTCATATTAAACATTTTTTATATTAAAAATGAACTGTGTATCCTTTCAGGTTACCCACCTCTGGTTGTCTATTTGCACATATTATTATTATTATTATTAATATTATTATTATTATTATTATTAATAATAATAATAAACAGGATTTATATAGTGCCAATATATTATGCAGCGCTGTACATTAAATAGGGGTTGCAAATGACAGATGCATACAGACAGTGACACAGGAGGGGAGGACCCTGGCCCGAAGGGCTTACAATCTAGGAGGTGGGGGAAGTAACACATAAAAGCCTAAAATGAGACCAAGAACGGGCCGGTGCTTGTAAGCTTTTTGTGCAGCAGACTGACCTGCAATGACTTTTTCTGGGCACAGTGCGTTCCCTCTCTAGCGGATTCATGTGACACTTCCTCACTGACAGAGAGCAGCATTAGGCACAAAATTGCTCAGACGGCCCCAGGGGGGTAGAAGAAGCCATGAGTAAAGGGAATTCTGTCATAAGACTCGCACTTGTTAGAATTTAACAGAGCATGTAGACATGACGCAAATTTGTGTTTTCATGTATAAGAAAATGTTATCAGAAAACCTTGTTGTGGTGAAGACTCGGATGTGTTCATGGATTATTAAAACTGTCACCTATAATTAAACCAAAAATTGCAGAAATGTCTTTGTTGCTGACTACTTAGTTCACATCTGCCATGGCATTGTCACAGCACAGCAATGAACTGCAGGCTACTACAACAGCAAAGGGGTTTGTGTTGCTTAGCAACCTAAGGCCTGTCAAGCTAGGGATAAGGTTTCTGTAGCAGATCGTAGCTGTCAAAAGCCTGTAGGGCCTCGGGATTCACACATTAGGTTTGTGTGACACACGCGGAAACTCTGATGCCCTTGGAAGGGGTAACCAATACTACCCTGACGGCTGCTTTTAAAAGCAGCACCTGTTACTTGTTGATTTGTAGTCCCCAAAAATAGAAGGGGAATTGCGGACCCTCGAAACGCCCTCTTCCAGAGAGAATTGAGACTGTGTCTGGACGGCAGTCAAACACTTCACAGGGACACCAGCTCAGCTTTCATCTTCTGCTCACAATCTGTGGTATTTAACCCCTTTGTTATCATTGCCTTCTATCGATATATATGGAGCACACCGGATTAAACAGAGACCCACTGAGCATATTCAGAAACCTCAACTTGCTAATAGGCCGGGTCTGTAATGGGAAGGCCTTGAACAATCAACAATGAGCCTCTTACAAAATAATACAAAGAGGAAAAGATGGATAAGAGACTGAGCTTGGTAATGGCAAAGAAAAGGCCCAGCGTTCCTGTGTCCCGATTAATGCAGGTGATGACCCTGTGTCAGGTTCCATGTATATTAAAGCAACGCAAGCAAACATTTCCAGGCAAATTGAAAGGAAACTTGCTATGCAAAAAATGCAGCTATAGCTGAACCCAGAAAATGATAGAAAAACATCCACACACCGCCGTACGATATGAGTCAGCTAAAACAACTGTTGAGATAATATCTTTTAAAAGAAAAGAAGAGAACTGAGGCCAGGTAAAGCCTGGTAACTAGCATTCTGAGAAGATGAGCAGTAATGCTTTCCTTTATTCTCTCATCAATCAATACAATTAATGGGGAAAAAAATGTATAAAAAGAAATATCTCGAAATTCATTGCATATCTTATTTTTGCTCTACTGACAACATCTTCAATAGTTCTATTTATGCAGCTGTGAACCCGACATTCACTGAAACATTCTATGGTTGAGAATCAATCACTGCCATTGAGTCACATGGACCTGGAAGCCAGGCAATATTTCAGTGAATGTCAGGTTCACTGCTTTATAAATAGAGCCCTAGGACTTTGTACTTTTTATTGCAATGCAGGTGGATAATGGCTGGTGATGGCACTGGCGGAATGTATTTCTTAGCTTCCCACAAAACAGGATGTTGTGGTAAACATCCAATGAATAAAATACATGGGATAGTAACTGTATTGCTGGGGTGGAAAGACATAGATGATGTCCTTTAATCTGAAAATAAAGAGAAGAATAATTTGACTTTCCAAAGCTTCAAATTCACATTGTAAGAACCCCTTAGTGTGCAGTGAAATCAGTGAGCAGCGCCAGTTAGCACATCTCCATAACACATATTTTTAGAAAAATACCAGCAATATATTTTATTGGAACAGGTTGATAAAAATTTTGTTGATTTTTTGTTTACATCTGTAACACACATTTCATTTTCTCTTAATATTGTAACAGCATTGTTTGTCCTGAATACTGGTGTAACTCAATAAATATAAGTTTAAAAAAGATTGTTGAATGTTGCTTATGGGAGATTCTTTTTTAATTGATTTCCTGCATAGATTACAATTCTACTTTACAAATACACAGCGAACAACTTTGCTATGAAAGGCCAACTCCAGATTCACCTTCAGTGTTGCACAATTGTATAGGCTCATCTGCTGTACTAAAATTGCTTTCTCAAATTTCACTGCACACTGTGAGGTATGTTATAGGGTATGTAATGACAGCAGAAAGGTTGTATTTAATAATGCTGTTAGCATGTTATTAGAGGGGGAATGTGGAACCCAAGAATACAAATACATGCAGATTAAAATTCAGCTTTAGGATGATCTGTTTGGTTTTGCCTGGCTAGTACACCTAGTACTGCCTTCTGACAGCAATCTTGTCAAAGCGGTGGCCCTGTCCTGACAGTGCAGAGCATTTCAGTTAGTGATTCTTCTTTGATAAATCGGACAATGTGGCCAAAAGGACACAATGGGGAAAATATGTTAACCATTAGTTATAAATAGGTACCAGGAAATACTAAATGTTGTAACCCCTTGCTGCAGCCTGTGAATGTAATATATACATGCCTAAGGTCAACTATTTTCTTTAGCATATGTAATTTAAGTTAATAAAGCTCACACGTTCTTTGGATGCATTGATCTATTAGCAATGTTTGAGCATAGCCAATGGTTCTTGTCCAATAATTGGCTCAGGGCTGATATCGGACGAGAATCTGGCATGTGTACAGCGCCCATCGTCTATCGTCCGAACGACCATCCTGGAAGATCGACAGACAATGGACAACCAACGATCCTAATGCAAGTAAAGGGGGAGAGCGCGCAGCGGGGTGCCGTTTCGTCGTTCTCCCACTACCCTCTCCATAGAGCAGAACGGTGCTGTATTTACAGCACTTGTTCATGCATAGTGCAGTAGTTTGTCGTTGAAAAGGATCATGAAACCTTTCCAACCACAATTATTGCACGTGTATATGCAGCCTTAGACCAGAACTTCAAATGTACATTGAAACAACAGTTGTCAGCACAGCTGCTATTAGTTCAACAGGTATACAGATAAAGCTACGCACACATATGCTGGATTACTGTCTTGGGTTATAGAATATGCGGACAGTGGTCTTCTGACCTTGTTCACAAACTGTCCTGGGGGATCAATAAACAACCATGTGGGGACAATCGCAGTACGTTCATATGTAGGAGAGTACCACTGGCTTGTTCTCCTCTGTTCTCCCCTGCTTTGTGTACAGGGCTCATTCGATCAGGAAAGACTGTTTCCAGTGACACAAATCTATCTGTGCATGGCTCAAGTGGTTATCTCATATTTAAACTCTCAACAAAGAACCTGGAATACCCAACATACAACTTGAGGAACAAAGTACAATTTGTACTCACTGTTTAACCTTTAAAGGTGTAGTGTTTTATGTTGTGTATAATTTTTAGCTATATATATATTTAATATATATAATAAATATAATAATTATATATACACACAAACACACATTTTCTATCATTGAAAAACAGGGAAAACTAAATATACACAGCCACAATAATAGACCATACCTCAGCAGATATGGACCCATCTAAAATGTGTCCTGTATCTATTACATTCATGCCTTCCAGGGTTTTGTAATTAACAAATCACATCTGTCCTCATTAAGAACCTGGCAAAGGCTGTCCTGAAACAAGATACTGCTCCTATTTTGGTTTATTTTCAGGCTGTCTCCAACCGACATTGAACATTTAGTGTGTCCAGTCTTTAAATACGCAAAAGCAGGTTCTTTGCATATCCTATCTAATTTTTATCATAGCTTTGGATCTAAATTGCTGTAATTAAAGAAACTAGTTGTAGAGCTTTTGCTGCGCAAATGTAAGACTCAATAATAATAAATGACAGCTTATTGTGAACATGTCCTTCAAACACTTAGCAAAAAAAAAAAATTTGAATTTTAAAGTGTAAAGTAACATGTGCAAAATACGGAGCATTGTACCTGGCACTGTGGTTTACTTGTTGGCATAGAATTGGCCTGCCAAATGACTGAAAAATAAGTATCTCTCATGTTCACAAAGTGAGCAGCAGGGTGGAGGGTGGGTTTGCTTTATCGTCTAGCTATCCCAAAATCCAGCACTCTTGATTGTTTGGGATTAAAAAGATTAAAAACATTAATAGTTACTTACAGATAAGTTTGAGGCTTACATGCCAAAAAAGTGTAGTATGAACACGCATCAAAGTGGGCAAAAATGTTTAAGAAAAGCAGAAGACCACAAAAAAACACAGAGAGGTAAAAACTTTTAAGATAGACTCCAATGGATGAATCTGAATGATCCAGCAAACCGGGAATGGATTTGGTCTAGTTTTAAAAACATTTGCCAAATGTTAGCAAATCATTTTAGCAAATCCATTCCAGGTTGCTTTATAACCCAGGTTCTCACATGATGGTCTAACTCCTCCAGTCTTAGAGGATTGTATTAAATCAGGCCAATCCCCCTAAATGAGTTAGATCATTTCAATAAGTATTTTCATTCCCTCTCTTACCATACTGGTGACAATTTAATTTTTTTCCTAACTTTCAAACTCAATGACAGCGATCACTGAGACAAACAAGGGGTATTTTCTCAGCAGGACATAGACCATAATAAAAACCTAAATTCCCTATTTTGCAGCAAAACATTTAATTCCCCAAAAAAGGGGAGAAAATTGAGAACTTTTAAGGCATCCAAATTTACATTGCATTAAAATGGCAGCAAATTTTATTATTTCCAATTTCTGAAAAACAAAGTAAATACAAAACCTATTTAAAACACATTATAAGTTTATAGATTCCAATTAGTCTCAGTTCTGTAGATTGCGACATGCCTGCTTCGTCAGGAGTAGTAAAGAGCTATATGTACATATATACAAATATCAATAAATACCTCACACCAAAATGACATCACACCAAAGTTTTGGCTTTAGATATATTTATTGGATAAGTGTTTATCCCCGCAATTATCCACATGTATGATAAACCTAAATGCCGAAACCACCTAAATTGCTGATCCGAAAAAAAACTAGGACTGGTTATGGTGATAAAACATGGCTGACAGGGAAATCTCTCTCCGAGGATGCCAATGACATATTTGTCTGTGCTTGTTTCCATGCTATTATATTCTGTCTGTCTAGATAGATGTGTGGTTGTAGAGAACATGTTGTGGTGCCATCCTCATAACTTTTCTCCACAAAACTGTCATGGTTCCACATATATAAGGCAAGTCTTTGTTGCAAAAAAAGGCGATGTCTCTCCCATACTATAACAGAATGAACTCCCGTGTGCCTGTGCAAGAGTTATGTCATTTTGGCCCAGCCAATCAAGATGGCCAAAGGAAACCAGGAAAAGGAGAAAAAAAAAAGATGGTGGCTGCTATGACAGAGCAGGGGCAATGATTTTTAAAAATTGCAATCAGGCAAGTAAGTTTTTTTTATTGCTAAAGGAACTTTTCCTGTATCTTCTGCAAACCTGCCTGGTCGCAATTTTTTATTTCTACTTTAAAAGACCATTGTGTATTCTGACATATTACTTCATGTAACAATAGTCGGTCATTGCAAGTAAGGTTGCATTGTGTTGGAGAGAGGAAGAGAGTGTTGACTGGCAGGGAAGTGAGGAATTAGGCAAGTATTAGTGCTTTTTACTAGTACCCTAAATAAAATCAAGTATTTACCCTTTGCACTATAGATAGCGCCCCAATGGGAGTTTTAACTATTCCTGGAGTTTAGCTTTAAGAGGAGGAGCTGGATGTGACACCATTTAAAGGTTAATGAACAGACAAGTGTGCAGGACAGATCTCTTTCCTAACTAACAAGGTGAATGATGACCTACAGCCTTTGGAAGCACTTAAAGGTCATACATTAACAGTGTTAAAAAAAAAAGTCACATTACATTTGCTTGTGACTCACTCAATTCACTGTACTATATATCATGTTTACTAGCAATACATATGCAAAGAATCTGGCTAACAAATACTGATAAAAATAGAAATACAGATTTTTATGTCTATTAAGTTTTGAATTTAAAGGTACCTTTTCCCTTGCCAATGTCTACAGAAACTGCTGCGAAATATAAACTACTCCTACTCCTACTTCCTACAAACAACATATCTGTGTACAATCTGTGAACAAAAACTTTAGTTAAATATGTCCTTAGAGACCCAGTTACTCCCCCATCTGCCATTTTGCCTATCACACAGCAAAGAAAGCAAAAGCACTGCCAAGGATACCAGTCATAGCCTGCTCATTAAAAATATCTCAGTCCATTTCATTGCAGTCATTTATCACTTCTCTCTGCCAGGTGAGAGGTTAGATATCGAAGTGGGGGTTGAGCCACTGACTATAGACCAAAGCTGTAATCTGCATTTCAGTGACATTAGGTCCTTTGGCTCCCCAAGCGGATTCCAAAGTATCTTCCTATCCAGTCTAAAACAGATAGTGCTTGTACATCCACGTCAACTGCAACAAGGCTATTGCAGGGCAAACAAATGATAACTGCTGTCCCTGAGCCCTAATGTTGCTTTTAGGTTTAAATAAACCCACTTGAGACACATTTTCTTGGTTTTGAATAGATTGAGAAAGAATTTGAACTTCACTGCTATTGCATGTTTTACTGCTCTCTAAGGTTCGGTTAGAAAGATTTTCTCTTACTTACTGCAATGTTCTCCCTAAACCCTTTTATTCGGGCACAACACCCAGCACTATTCAGTAACTACCCAGCTGTTTCTGGGTGGTTACTGAAAAGTGAGGACACAGGTCACCACCCACCTACAGCTTCTTCGTGCCCAGGTAAAAATAATTCTGGCAGAATGCTGTATTGTCACAGAAGTAACTGTTCCACAGGGATGATAGCATTAAAACATGGGGTTGTAGCCTTCCCCATATCTGCTTTAAAAATTAGGTGGTAAAGTTACTGTGACAATAAGTAATTTGAATTTTCTTACCCTACTTTACTCTACTTTTAAAAAAATGGCTGGACATAGATTTTACACAAATAATATTTAGTCCATACAATTTTGCTCAATAAAGCATTATGACAATCAAAATCCATCTAAATACTAACATAACATAGTTAAAAGGTGCAAAATGTATTCCTAGAGAAATACATTACAAGTGGGTCACGTGCTTAAAAAGTCATAAAAAATATGGAAGCAGTATTTAAACAAAAAAACATAACAATGATAGAAAACTTTCATCATTTAAAATTACACAGAATAGAACGAATGTTGTAATAAGAAAAATCAAGATGGCAAATATTTGGTCACGGAAGAAAGTAAGACGAACCCTAAAAAAATCTTGAAAGTGGAACTAAAGCCCCACATAGAACTTTTGAGATTCAGATATTTGAAAGTTGACCCTGGAATGATTGCTACCAGGAGTTATTTCTGTGTAGTTTTATCTTTTTCAGCTCATTTTGCATCATGGAGGAAGACTTTGTGAGGAGCGGAGAGAGGAGAGGCCTTATATATCTCATAAGCAAGTGATAAGGATGGGAAAGTTCACCAGTCCTTCAGAATTCTAGTGCCAAAGAATGAAAGAGGAGTGCTCCCCTTGCAAAAACTTGTGGACCCATACCTAGTGGAAAAACTTAAAGTGAACAAAAAGGATACCAACTGCTTGCACTGGGTGTTTGCAATAATCTGCACAAAATTCTGAAAAAACAGCTAGAAAATGAGGACTTTGATGGCTGGGAGTTTGTACTTTTGTACTCACAGGAGAAAGTGTTATCAACAACCCACTTTTATAATCTGTTTGTAAAAGAAGCTGACATCAGAACCTTCCTCCATAATTACTGTTCCTCTGTATCTAAGCCCAATAAAGTGTACAATGTCTGTGATATATGGCATGGCAAAATTCATTATAGAGTCAAGTTCATGTCTGACCCTGGGGGGATTGGGGGCTTAAAACACCCGCTCTTTTGCCCAGGGGCGGGATTGAGGTTGGCTGTTCTACCCTGGGATGCCTGTTTTTTATAGAAAGTGTGAGTTGTATTCACACACAGAAAGATCATGTACCTCTCTGCAAAATATGCAACAAAACTGGTCACAAAACTAAAAACTGTCCCGTGAAACCGGTGTGTAACCTCTGCGTAAGTTCTGCTCATCTGTTTAAAGGGTGCCCGCATCGGAGTAAGAGGTCATGGGCGGATGTCACCTCCACTTCACCAGCGGCCAAAGATCTGCGGTCAGGGGGTGTGGGTGCTATTGCTGCTCATATGGCGGAGGTAGCTGCACACCTTCAGGCTGACCCAGTGTCTGAAGCCCCTGCAGCACCATCTCAGTCAAAGTTGGTGTATGAGGAGGAGGAGAGGGAAGCCTAATCAAGCAGTCCTGAAGTTGTTCCAGATGGGGAAGCCAGACTAGCAGAGGAGTCTGCAGAGACTGACTTTCCGACACCTGGACAAAGGAGGACCAGGCGTGAGTCTCAGTCCAGTTTGGATGAGGAAGAAACCACAGTTAAGCGTAGCTGCAGTGAAAAGTCTGCTGGAGTTGGCGTATCGGCACAGGTTGGTGACCAGGAACCTTATTCAGGTCTCATTGAGGAGTTGACCGTACTGAGTCAACAGGTTCCACCATCTGCGGCAATCCCACCTTCGACCAGCTCAGACAAGGAACCCTTCTGTCCAGCACCCAATGTCTGTATGGAGTCCTATCATTCTGAAAATGGGGGAGTTTAAAATTTGTTCCGTGAATGTCAGGGGTCTGAAAAGCTCTGTTGGAGGGCAGCAATATTTAGCTATTTAAGTAGCATTAGGTGTGAACTTTTCTGTCTTCAAGAGTGCAAAATAGACCACCACCCAAATTATGAACACCTCAGACAGTCCTGGACTCACGACCCTTCAGTATAGTCAGGGGAGAATGGAAACTCAGCTACAGGTATTGGTATCCTTGCAAAGGGGAACAAAGTCACCTTTTCATCATTTATTGAAATAGTACCTGGGAGAGCTATGATGGCCACTGGGCAATTTAGGGGGAAGGAACTCAGGGTGTTTCTTATCTACTGCTCCCCAGAGAAAAATGAGCGAGCTGATTTGCTCAATAACCATACAGTTCTTCGTTCCAGGTTCCTCCCCTGCAATTATTTGTGGTGATTTTAACTACGTATTACCAGGTGAAAAGCGAGCCGGCTGTAGAACAAGGACGCATAAAACATCTGAACATCTGAAAAACATGATGGCTGATCTCGAGTTGCAGGAGATCTGGAAAAAGTTACATCCGAATGACCCTGGTTATACATGGTCCAGCAATATAAGTAAGTCTCACATTGATATCGCTCTATCACTCTAGGGAAAATAACTCTCCAAAACATTATTTTTTCAGATCATAAGTTATTGTACATTCACCTAAAACTATCAGTTTCATCCAAGGGACCAGGGATCTGGAGGCTAAATACCACACTTTTAGAGGATCCTGGGATCAAAACACAATACACATTAGCATACAAGTCATGGCGGAGGGACATATGCAAATTTCTCACCTTCATAAGTTGGTGGGATAACATCAAAAAGAAAACTAGGCCCTTTCATGCATTGCTGCTGGCTGGAGAAATACGGCGCCACCTTCGATTGGCTCATGGCTGAGTAGAGTTAACCAGATTCATCGTATGGAGGATCTTACCTCCACTGTGAGGGGCACAAGCAGGAAAGTGGCAAACACCTGGTTCTACTGGTCCCAATTTATGCTTACTCCAGACTATAGGGACCTTGCTCTCTCAACCTGATATTCTAGTTTGCCTTACTGTTTTTCGTGGGTTCTTCAAGAGCATTCTTATGTTAGTTGAACCTTGTGCCTTATTTTGCCCTCCCCTGCTCCCCGCCCTCTGATTCCCGTCCCTTCTCCTTGTACGTTATGTGTTCCTGTTCTCAGAGAGTAGTTCACTTTATTTTATTTTATTTCTTTATTTTATTACTCGGTTCCTGTTCTGCCCTTTTAGAATTGCGATTTCTGTACTCTGCTTTACTTTTGTTGTTCAACTTTGCTTTGTAACCACTGGTCTGTTATTAAGATTGATGTTTTTATAGGCGCTGTCCTGCCACATTTATAATGTGTTTGTTACTTTCTATGCCTCTTTTGCGGGCTTTATTGTCTTTTGTTTTGAAAAATTTTAAATAAAGAATGTTTTAAAAAAAAAGAAAACTAGGCTCTTCTTCATCCAGTAAGAAACAGGAAGCAAGGAGAAAAGTAAAATGGTTCCAGAGGCTAAACACACAGCTCCAAACTTTTATTAAGTTTAGCAAAAATGGGATCTCAATGGAGGAGGAAATTAATAATTTAAAAATGTTCCAAAAGTGGAAAAATTGAAAAAAAAGGAAAAATGTTCAAGGTTTTTCTTTAAAAAGGCAATCAGTGTAAAACAAAACATACAAAAAATCAATGATAAGGTCACAATATCTGACATGTTAAATGAGGCCCAGAGTTTCTACTCTAATGGGATTTTGGTAAACGCTCTATCAGCGATCCCAGTGACGCCGCTGCTTGACGCTTCGTCGGTTAAATTTCAATAACTATTAAAGTACCAATTTGGCTATCATATGAGTGAAAAAGAGCTATTAGGTACAATCAAGAGCTTTACCAAAAATAAATGTCCAGGTTATGATGGTTTGCCGATTGAATCTTATCTTATCTTATGGGATCTCCTGAAAAAGGACTTGTGTCTGATTTTCTGTGAAGTTTTGTCATCTAACAGGCCTTCGGACTCCTGGCTATGGGGCGTCATCACTCTGATCCCTAAAAAAGGTGACCTATCGGACCTGAAGAACTGGCATCCCATCATCTTGCTCAACAGGGATTATAAAATCTACTCCAAGATTCTGGTAAATAGAGTCAAAGAAGTTGTTGATAAAGTTATCCAGGGTGATCAGGTCTGTGGGATCCCAGGTAGAAATACACATGTTGGTCTAAGTTTACTGAGAGATGTGCGATAGTACTCAAACAAGAGAAAGCAAAAATTGGCCTTTTTGTCTTTAGACTTCCAAAAAGTGTTTGATAAAGTTTCACATATCTATCTGTTGAAAGTGTTGAAAAAATGTGTTTTCCTGTTACACTAATTAACCAAATCAAATGTCTTTACGATGGTGCTTCTAGCAAAGTCTTAGTCAATGGCTTCTTATTGGATGATGTTTAACTCAAGTTCGGAGTTAAACAAGGATGCGCTCTCTCTCCTCTTCTATTTATCTGTGCCTTGGAACCACTTCTATCGTCATTAAGAAAAGACAAAGTAATCAAGGGAGTCCCTATACCAGGGGGTCGTGGTCAGTCCGACAAAATTTGGGCATACATAGACGATGTTACTGTCTTCTGTATTACAGAGGCTGCTCTCAACAGGGCAGTTCTAAACACTGAAATGTTTTGAACAGGCTCAGGATTCTAGCTAAATATCAACAAATGGAAATGTCTTTATCCTGGCCAATGGCAGCTTTAACATCTAAAAATTGCAACATCATGTCAAGCTATCAAAATTTTGGGAGTGTTTTTTGACCATCAAAACAACGGGCACCAAAGCTGGAGCATTGTCCAAGGAAAAATAAGCCAAAACATTGAAATCTGGAAATTACCTGACTTAGCATTAGAAGGTAAAGTCCTGGTTGTAAAACCAATAATTTTGCCTTAGTTACAATACATAAACCTTGTCTATTCACCATCATCCCTCTCCATAATTAAAAAAATCACCAGAAATATCTTCAAATTGTTCTGGAGCTCAACTATTGAAAAAAATGTAAAGGTCAATTGTGCACAAAAGTAAGGCAAATGGGGGTAAAGACCTCCCAGATATTAGGATCTTTCTGTGGTTTAGTTTTTTCTCCCTTTGCTTCAAGTGCCCCCAAACCAAATCTAACAAATGGTCATATTTTCTCAAGTATGCAGCTTGTTATTTGTTTAGGAGGAGAGGAAAGGATGGTACCAACCAAAGCTCAGCACAAATCTGAAAAAACGTGGACGAAAAATTTCTATCAAACGAATTGAAAGTAATTGCTTGGCAAGGTGTCCATGAGTGCCTCCCCCTGCGTGCCTTTCAGCATAGGAGGGGTTTTGTGAGTTCTCCTGTATGTCCCAGGTCTGGATGTTGAGGAATCAACCCAACATTTCTACTGGAATTGCCCGTATGCAAGGGCTGTGTGGCGGTCAGCCGGGCCTTTGCTGAAATTTTTAACAGGCCTTCAAACACTTGACCACCAGGTTGTCATGTATGGTTCTCCTCTTTCCGTCTCAGTAGAGAACAAAAAGATACTTTGGGTTTCTATAAATTGCCTGAAATTTGCTTTATGGTAAACAAGAAACATTTTCTTGTTCAAAGATGATTTCATAAATGAAAAGGAGTATATTAAGTATGCCTTGAGCAAAATGTTTGATTTCTCTTTATTTGATAGCAAAAAATGGGTAAAGTAGAAGCCCGGGGAACCTGGGGAATGTATATGTGGAATACTCTTGTGTAATTTCTTTTTTGTGTATTTGTTTTTTTTTTCTTTAGAAAAAGGAAAGCAAAATTTGACATACCTTGTTGTGTTTGTGAAAATGGTTTTTGGTTATGGTCAATTTGGTATATGTTGGAAAATGCTATGTACTTACCTGTTGAAAAGATAATCTCGTTTTTTTTTTTACTCCTGAAAATGGACTTTTATTTTACCTTTTACAAATGAACTCCATATTTTGTTTTCAGGAATAGACTTTATGTACTTTTTTTTTTTTTTTAGCTACGAAGTGGACTATGTTCCTGCTACAAAAAGGACTTTTTTACTTTGGCCTTGGATCATAGACTTTTATTTTTTAGAAAAAATGTACCCTGATTTTTTAATTTGAATATGCAAAAATGTATGCAAATTTTCTGTTCTGCTTTGGTATTTTATTATAATATGTGTATCTGTTTCTATTATTTGTACTAGATTTAATTTGTAAACAGGCTGTTTATACTTTTCTAATAAAAACATTAAAAAAGTGTGTTTTTGTGTGATTTACTGTTGTTGACTATTGCCTGTTCCTGACCTATCAATTGTATGCAGCCTGGATAGACCTTTGCCTGTGACCTCGACTCTGCTTGTGCTACTCCCTCGGTATCTCGTCTGGTGGACTGATCGCCCGTGTATGACCTTGGCTTTCTAAGCTGGATTTGCCTTTGTAGAACTCTGTACTGCATAAGCTGTGGGCTCCTGGTCCTCTGCCATCCCTTTCCCAGATGCCATCCCGTGCACATTAAGTCCTGGGAGCAAATGTGTGCTGGGAGACACAACCAGTCTCCCGAGGCTGATCGGGGGCTTGCTATAGGTGAAGACTGCGGCGTTAAATTGAGGGACTGGCATCTGGTGAGTACTGGTGCCGGATCAGGGCCTTACATCGCCCTTGGGAAGTAAAAAAAGAGGGAGGATGGTAGTGCCTTGCGATTGAACAGGGATACGTAAGTAGTTCTGCTTTAATTACATAAAGAGCAAAAATATGAGGTCTTGGCACATAGGACTTGTACAATAGGTCACTTGAGGTCATTCAAGAGAAAAGACGACAAGTCTATTAAATAAAATAAAGAAAAAACATTCTTCAGCTGTGTGTATACAAATAAAAATAGTGGAGCTCATGCAAAAAATGGGGATGGTACACAGTCACAGTCAAGTTTCAGCCAAAATAAAGTATATTAAAGCACTGGGACCAGTTTTGAAGATACTAGAGAGCATGATAAAGAAAAGCATATAAAAGGGTATACATTAATATTAGTGGTAGTCATCAAGCATTTACGTAAGATTGACATTGTTATACAAATGTACTTCCTTTTATGAGGAAGTAAGCAAAACTTAGACAAAAGTATGGCTACTGATATAGTATACTTAGTGTATATATAGTGTACTTTACTAATCGCTTCACACTGTGCCACATACACGGTCAATCTTTACCATAAAGTTTAAAGCCTTATTTTTAAAAAATATGTAAATGACAGAAAACTTTCTTCAGGACCGTATTGTGAGAGATTAGTGAATAATGATAGTGATCTAACCCGAAGATCAGTGTCGGGAGTGTTACACTCTTAGGTTGTTAAGGATTGAAAGTTTTATACTTTTGTTTCACGTGACACAGGTTATGTAGTAAATAGAATCCTTACAAGATTTCCCAGACCAGGGTGCACTCTTTGATATGACAACTTTGTGGAAAATAGCGGCTTACTGTTGATAAATGCACAGTGGCGTGAAAGACTGATTATGTCATAAAGGTATTGCTACCACAAAGTTATAAATCATGAGGTATAATTAGTTTTTACATATGGCTGCTCTATTTTTACTTTTGTTAAATAAATAAATACATGGTGAACGCTGTTGTTTGTTTCACACCTGAAGATAGATTTAAATAATGTTAAAACCTCCTAAGAGCCAAATATATAAGTCCTGATATGTAAAACCATAGCACTGATAGTGTGTGTGATTTATTTCTCACATAACTCTATATTGTATATATGTAATTTGTTTGTTTGTTTTTGTTTGTTTTTTTCTTCAGAGACTGTCTCAATGAAAATAATAGATTTTCTGAAAACCCACATTGCTCATAGTAGCCAGACATCATAGTGATGTTTTGCCTAGATTTTTGGTCATATGAGAGACATTGTTATCTGTGGAAAGAACTAGGTACTGGTAAACTTTAAATACAGTATGTGATATTACTGTCACGTCCCTTAATAAATCATGTGTAATATAGTAGGTCCATTTTAATATCATAGTACCACTGTGGCTCAATTTGAACATCAGGATGTATTTTTAAGTCTGTGTTTGTGCCCATGAAACTGTATATGTAGTGTTTGTCAGTGACCCCTGGCCTTAACTAAGCCAGGCTGTCAACATGTTAGGAAGACTAGCTTTGATTATGTTAGTTGATAAAAGACAACCTCTAATTACAACTAATAACATTGGTGGGTTGCAATTGGCTAATTGGCAATTGTTTAGATCTGTTCCAAACATTCTAAATATTAAATGCTTCATTATAGGTAGAAAGGTATTATATCTGGTCCATTTTTCTTTAAATGTCTTGAAATGTCAAGAAGGGTTTACATTCAGTGAAAGTGATTAACAAACCCAAAAATGTAAGCAGCTTAATTGTATGCAAATGTAAGTTTTTTCCCAATTCACTGTCATCTTTTTCTTCAAAGTCTTCCTATTGGTAAAAAGGCTATCTAATACATTAAAAGTGTATTTTATATATCTCCTGCTGTCTATATCTTCTGATCATTCACATTATAAAAGATGTGTGTACTGCACAACAGTTTTGACAATATTAGTTACAGACTACTTTATAGGTAGACACCTACTGAGGCCACAAATAATACACTTACACTAAAGATTGTAATAGCAAATTGTTTTAAATACTTAATCTAAACCCATTTTAGCATTACCTTATCATTGTTTAGTGCTACTGTTTTGTAATCCGTGTTTGTGCTTTCAATTTTATTTGGTATGAAAAGGTTACCTAGCAGTGTGTAGGTCACTGTCTTGAGGAGGTTTAGCTAGATGTATTTGATATATAGGGTTTTTAAGTCCCCTTTTACACGTGATGAAGGTCATGTAGGTTGTACACTACCATAATAAACAAGTCCTTCTTTCTGCTCATTTAAAAGAGCACTCAAAACCCATTGTTCAAACTTCCCTACCCGTCCTCTCCTATCTCCTAAAACCCTCACTACTTCCCATCACTCCATATCCCCCCTCCTATTGTGTGCTGCTTCCCCCACCTCCTAGATTGTAAGCTCTCCTGTGCAGGGTCCTCTCTTCCTCCTGTGTCACTGTCTATATCAGTTAATTCTGGCCCCAGTTTTATTGTTTACGGGGGAAATATATAAGACTGGCATATCGGCGGTTTCAGTCCCCTGGTGGCTGACCGCGGACATGCTACTCGTTCTTCTCACTCATCACCAATAAAAAAGTAAGTGAAAGGAATTTTATGTGCATATATCATATACTTATTAATCAATTACTGTCAGTTTGATTTTTTTGCTTTCTGACTTATTCCCTTTAGGTTTTTCTTTATCTAATAATCCGGTCCTCACATTACGTACAAGCCTAATATATATACATACACTGCTCTTACGCTAACCTTTATGTAAGTTCACTTTTATGCGATTAAATATAAATTACACATATGGTGAAACGTATATCTCAGCTATATACAATCCCTATTCCTGTTTAAATCCATTACAGAGAGGACCTTTTGAACATCACTTTGTCTCCTCTTGTGGACCTTAACTGGCCCACATATCCCTTCAATAGGAATAAAATTAATCAACTTCATTTTTTTTGTAAAAGTAAGTCTTATCATCTTGAGTTTCCCTTACAATCACTTGTTAGCCGCTTCAACAAGTATAACCCCTGGTTAAATCACTTTATGAGAAATGGCATTTTTTCATGACACTTTTTTTATTAGGAACACCAACTATACCCACTAGAACCTGTGGACACCCGATCAGGACTGCCATGTTAATGTGAAAAGTCACTCACCTTACCAACATTACCAAACAAATACACACATGCAATGTGAGTAAATTATTTTATTTCTAATAACTATCAAATTAACACATAATCAACTGCTATATGTTTGGAAACCAATTTCTTAATATTATGATACTTTTTTGTAAAGATACATATGTAACTTTCTAGGATTATATATTTAAATATTATATCATGTTGCATCAAACATATAAATACAGAATATAGTCTGGTTCGAATGATCAATGAACAAGTTTGTCTTAACATAACAATAACTACATAACAAACTATTAATACCACTTTTCTTCTGCTTTTAAATATTCTAGTTTGGGTCCAATAAGTTCATATATCCCCTGATAAAGCCAATATAGGGGAAACGAGTCGGGAATGAGACTTGTTGTGTGACCTGATATATTCCCAACAAAACTCTGTGTTTATTAAAAAATTATTAAAAAAAAAATAGTTATTAAAAAATAATTTTTGAGGTAACTGCATTTGTTTCTTTTTTTGAATATTTTACACATTGTGATTTTATGAATTGATATATGTAGAAATTTTGAATATAAATGAATAATGAAATTAATTAAATAAAATTATTATTTTATTAGCTAAATTTAGTGCCTTCAAAAGCCTCTCTTTCCTTTTTCCCTTCCCTATTCTTCGCCTCTACTTTTGATTTGTTTACAGGGCAAAAATCTAATACGCTAAAAAACCATGGAACGGGCATGTTTTTATGAAACTGGTAATTTGAACACAGGCAACAATGGAAGTACACCTGACAGGTACTAACTTAAATGGCACACGTGCACTGTTTACATCTGGTAAAGGATGGGATACAGTCATCAAGGGTCTTATTGTTCCTTCTTTTATTGGTACACAAAGTAACGCTATATACACATTTACAATGGTTTATGTGGGTCATTGGTGTGAATTATGTTTACATGTAAAATATGTTAAACCTAGGCTACTTTAGTCAGTAACATTTAATATAAATTTGGATTAGTTTCACTATATAATATAATAATACAGATAATAGAAATTTACTAAATAAACTTAGTAAAATAATTTAACCCAACAGCTTTTTTATAGGCCAAGTAGTGAAAACCTATATATACTTAACAAATCTTTTATATTATCTGTGAAACAGAGTAGAACCAAATAATAATAATAAAAATAAATATTGCAAGTCATAGAATAACATTAGGTACGTAACCAATAACACTGTTCACACAAAAAGTTTAACAGAACATTACAGAGCCTTTTATTGTGATGAGGACATAATGCTGTAGCATCGATGGTTGATATTCAATTTAGTGAATTACTGACATATAAAGTGAAATGTTATGGAATGAAGAACTGACCACTTGAGAAGGTCTGTTACTATTTACTTTGCTAATTCTGATTACTTCACACTTGGCTTTTCAGCTAGTAGCCTGATGCAGCAACAGATATGACCTTCGACTGGGAAATCTTCACTTACATGGGTGATCCAATTAGGTTCTGATCACCCATGTAGTTAATAGCACAAAGGAAATGATAATGTTTAGGAGGCAAGGTACTTCTACACATGTCAACCCGAATGAACAATATTCAAACAAATGTCTCTCTGCAAATAAATTGCCCCATACACTGGCAACTTACCAGTAATTCTTCATCAACAGTTTCTCCTGCTTTTAGGGGTATGACTTGTACATGCATGACGAGGGCACCAGCCCAAACCACTGTGCAGCCCCCACTCCTTCCCGCCCTTACCCAATGACTTAGATACCATTAATATTAACACATTAAACATTAACATTGAAAAGCTGCAGGTCCTGGAAGACAAAGTCTTCACATGACCAAACTGCTTACCAGTGCGACCATTTATATAACGGCCCCCAGCCACCCAGCACCACCTCTGGGACCATATTGTTAAACGGCTGCCCACCAACTCCAGATGCTGTTATTCTCAGCCTAATCAAGGGACAACCCATCAATTTTGGATCTTCTCACACCCAAATTTAACCACCAAGACCCTTGTCCTCCTAGACCCCAGTTGTAACTCCTAATTCACTAACTGGTGCCCCCACGCTACACAACGAACTTCCAAAGTTCCAGGAAATTTTCCTAACTCCAAATGGGCTTCAGAACTTTCCACCCCCTAGGTCTTAAATACTTCCTTCCCCCTTTCACCCCAACCCTTTTTTTTATTTGTGACCAATCCCCTCTACCCAACCTACCCTGCCATATAGCACTTCCACCTATATTTTACTGTCTTTTATGCTCTAGACCAGTGGTCGGCAACCTGCGGCTCTTTGGATGTAAAGCTGCGGCTCTTTAGTTCCATATGCAAATTTTATTTATTTTATCAAAAAAAAAAACATTTCAAAATCGTTCTGAATCGATTAACAAGGATTAAGCACCGATTCTATCTCTCAGCCACTTGTACTCGCTATTCACCGCACCTCTCCCCCGTGACACGCGTCGTCACTGTCGTCAGTCCGTCGGAAGCTCTCGAATGACGCCGTCGTCGGATGTTTCTATGTAGGTTTTAATTCGCTTTCGACGACAAGTTAGTGTTGTAAGTAAATGTTTAATTGTTTTAATTTTTTACTTAAATAATAAGTAATTATCCAATAATGCCATATATATATTATCTAATTTGTTGTGAAAAACACTACTTATATATAAATAAATAGATATTTTTTCTTATGAATAAATAGATTAGTTTTTTTTATCAAAAAACTTTATTTATGCGAGTACTATTTATTGTTGGCAAGAAAAAATTTTGTGGCTCTTTAAAAACTTTGAAATTTTGTAAATTGTAATTTTTGACTTCCGACTCAAAAGGTTGCAGACCCCTGCTCTAGACCTATCTATCTTGTGGGAGTAATCTTACTGAATGCTAGGATAAGAAAGAGAGAAATACAAACAATTATGTGTAACTAGTTCAACCTTATATCATATTAATAATATGCATGCTACATACAATTAGATTAGATTCTGTACTATTTTATAAAATGCTTTAGCAACCCCACTGCTGAAATTTTCATATATGGATAAAATGCACTGCTACATAAGTTCTAAACTAATACTCAGACTGTTCCATCATATGTAATTAATGGATGCTAAATAAGCTAACTTGGTTCTCCTTTTATCATTACCTAGCCAAAAACTCTGCCAAAAGACTATCACCATCTGCAGCTGTCTGCTGAGCTGCCACTCTTGACTATAGGATATCAAACTTTAAGTCACGTACTACCTGAAATATTATGCAGCTTAATACTTCCCACCCCAGAATTACAACTGCCATAGGGTTACTTTAGCTTCATCAAACATTACTTTAACTCTCTCTTTCCTTATCACTGGGTACTGCTTTAAATCTGATTGTAGTCATCAAGGCTGCAAAGGTGAATATTTTTCACCTTTTTTTTAATTGTGAAAATAGAAATAGTTTTCTAGCATGGTCATTCTAACTTTGTGCTTTTATTGCATCAAGCTACATGCCTATCTTTCCTAAACTTAGTTTACATTAAGGTTCAAGTTATGCCTGACAACCACCTCTAGGATGGAATAGCTCATCTGCTTCCTTGTGCTTTTATTTTTGGGTCTCCCAGCCACCTGTCACCTAAGACGGTCAATTCTAAAACTTTGAGAAAGCTAATACCCGTAGGTATCATAACTGCTTAATGGAAACTTTCTTCATTTGGGGCAACAAAAATGTGAATTTTTAGAAGGTAGTTACATAAAAGCTACATATTTCAATAGTTTATTCTACACTAAAAAAAAAATCAGTAACCTTTGCAAGCTTTGTTGAACTTTCTTTATCTATCCAAGTTCAGATGAAGCCCGGCTCTGCCACTTTTTATTTATCAGTTGAATGATCATGGATTTGATATCTAAATGATATATTGCAGGGCCTAATGTATGAAGGGGACGAGGCTTTTTGTCAAGTTGGAAAAAGTAGTGGCTCTGTATAAAACTTTAGCCTAGAGTTCATTCTTCACTTTTTCCACCATTCCATTTAGCCACCTGGAGAGAAGAGAATAACAAGTTTATAGGTTGGTATATGGCTGTTTATTCCTATCCATTGTGACAGTGCTTGATGCCTCCTACAATGATTTTCTTTAACATCAAGCAAAGCCTTTGATGACCCTCCTCCACAGAATTCCCCATTCACATCAACAAGCTTATTGAGGTTAACAGTTTGACTACTCTGGTAATGAATTAATATTAGCCTAAAAGCATTTACTGTTCCATACCTACAAAAAATATCTGCAGATTTGCAAACACCAATATCTTGGTAAAGTAGGCAAAGCAAGAATACAGATGGTGGAGATTATTATATATGTATGTATATTTATTATATTCATATAATAAAATACAATAGCTGATTTGGGCCTTTTATAAGAATATATATAAATTATACATTGAGGTACATAAGGTTTTATCGTAGAGGTTACATGAATCTAATCATCCAGGTCATAAATCAAAAGGTCCTGTTGAATGCCATTTGATGGCTTGCTTCTCCCCTGCTGACTTTGTGCATTCCTGGTCACGCTATAGCCATAGTGTGTCTTGGCATCTTCTTCTGAAATGAGTACTTCTTTTCAAAGCAGCTGCCTCTTATTTACTGTGCGCCTGCTGGTATCTAAGACGACATGTTCAGAGGAACAGATCAGTCGCTCTGCATTTTGCAGGTCATGTGTCATTGACCTCAGTAATTTTTCAAGGTTAATGAGATAAATTGAAAGAGGAGAATAATACATATCCATAAAATTAAATATAGCACACATCATAAATATTGCAATATTCATATTTTTAAGAAATGCTATTAGCAGATCTTTTTTCATAGGACACATAATGCAACATTTTTAAGCTCCACTTTTAAAACAAAAATCTCTAGGAATTATGTAGCTGCAGTTTTTTGCAGTATCAGAGGTTAATAGATTCCTGATAAAACTGTAAAAGCAAGAACTGAATTTAACATGCCCCCCTGATATAGAATTTGGAATATTAATATGGAATTATTGTCCACAATATGCAACCATCTAATATTACCAGGACCAGGAAAATTGTAGCTAAAGGTTGACCAAACAAATGAATTAGGTAACAATCCTTTTCTATGCAGGGTATTAAGATGTCCGAGTTTGCAAAGTCTGGGTTAGGATCAGAATCACAGGCTATGTTACCAATTTGACATGATATACTCCCTTTTATTCACCCCTTCCTAATTCCATCCTCTCATTCTGATGGTCCCATTCCCTTAGCAAACCCAATGGGTTTGCTGCAAGCAGGAATTTTCTGACAGAATGCCATTGAGGATCTGATTTCCATTCTTTAGGTTACAAAAAAAAATGTACAAAGTGCTTTTTCTCTTTGTACTCACAATCAGAGTAATGAGTAATCACAGATTCTAGTGAACACAAATACTTTTCTTCCCCAGGGCAGGAGATGTCCAGAATTTCACTCTACATGATGGTAGATATGTTTGCAACCCAGAAGCAAGAATAAAACAGCTCCTCCCTGCTCACTAATCTGTTTTGAAAGCCCACATTTCCAGATAAAACTTTTTACCCTCAAAGGACCAACTCACAATTGTATGTATAACTAATTTCCTAAGAAGAATACCACCACCTCTTAATTACACTTGAT
>NC_092858.1:45554336-45580192 GCF_032062135.1 Pyxicephalus adspersus | reverse complement strand
CTATGTCAGTTCTTTTAGCAATCCGAGATTTGAACAAAACATGTTTGACAAACATAAATCTTCATCCAATTCAAGAGGGATTTGAATTGTGAGCAACAGGAATCACCCTGTAACATTCTTTCCTTGTAAGTGGGAGGTTCTCAATACCCACTCGGAAAAGCAAAACACTCAGTAGCACTCAACAGAAATTCAGCATTTGTACTATTTTAACCCTACCCACCACTGGACTTTTACATTCTACACAGTTTTATCTATTTTCTGTTTTCCTATATACCCATTTGTTATCAGTACCACACTGTAACCAACTGAACTAAGCCAGAACTAAACCCTTTCTGCTTGCCTGCCATTTCTTGCAAGTAAGAGTGTAATTTATAGATGAAAGCTAACACTTTCTGCAAAATAAAGCATATTTATTCTGGATCGATGATACCAGGATGAGGATGGTTTGGTGTACTATCTCCCCACTTGTCACCATTTATTCCAAGAAGTTACAGACTACGAAATATTCCCACCGTTTACAGCCCTCAGCCAATGGGAATACTCACTGTTGTGTTTATTAACAGGGTTTAGTGGTTGTTAATGAACACAGCAGGGAGTGTTACTATCAGCCAATGGTTGTCAGGGCCAGGAATGCTTCCCTCTTCCTGCTGTTGGATGGTCTGTAAATTGAAGACAGAACAGAAGTGGATACCAGTATCTAAGGTGGCAGCACATCAGACATGAAAAGGTAAGATTTTAGGATGTTGCTAGACTGCATAGAATGATAACTGTGATTAGGTATGTGAATATTCTAACTGCCCTGTATGCAACAATAAAGGAAAGATTAAAAATAATTGCTTAGGTAACAAGAACCTATTATTTCCAAAAAGATAAAAATAATGTCCACAGTAGTCATACACTTCTAGGATGTGTCTTCTGCTGCCGCTATATACATACACCACTATAAAGAAATAAAAAATGAACACAAAAACTGATAAGATGATTCAAACTGAAAGTTTAGTGTGTGTTATGCCGTACTAAACCATTTCTGTGTCCTATATAGACACTCTAGCATTTTTTTTGCAATAGATCATAGTTACCCCATTCCCCCAGGATCTTCACTCTACAGACTGCTCAGAACCACACAGCCTCTCCAATGAACTCTTGAATTTTTCATAGGGGTACTCATGCATGCATACCATGAACTTCATGCACCAGTGGAAAGCCAGTCAACAGTCAGCCTAATGATTGGCTTTACAAGTAAGGAATATGCAGTATCTCAGTGAGTGCTTACACCAGTATATATGTTCTAATATACAGTGCTAACGTAAAAGGGGGACATACACTTCTTCTAAAAATAAATAAAAGGTTGTAGTATTGTTCCTAAACTGTATCCAGATATTAAATGAATTGCAGTTTATTTTTCCTTTCCCTTTTCCTTACCTGGGTGGAGGGCAAAAGCAGGCAAAAGCCTACTATTTTCTATTGGGTTACATGGTTGCAACCATTTTGTTATTGGAGGTTACTATGGGGTGAAAAATGCAACATACACCATAGGAGTAACCATTACATATGCTGTATGTGACATATTAAATATGTAGTTTTAGTGCTTTGTGTAGGAGCCCAACATTGTTACACATCAATAAATTATAATAACCTATAATTTTTTATTTCAATTATTATCTATTATTATAATTTGTATTTTTTGGAGAAATATCCCACCTGTTAGTATTTCTTACAAGGCCACATCCCTTTCAAATACAAAACCAAGTATGTGATGAAGGACACCAATTCAATGGGACTTTAAAGTCCCATTGAATTGGCGTCCTTCACCACACACTTGTTTTTTTTAATTTGTATTACATACAACTTTTAGCAGAGATCAGTAACCAAATAGATAATGCTTGAACTTACACAGAAATACGTGCTTTTTAGATGCCAAATGCATTACTGATAATAGCTTTTGTTATCAACTATGAATATTCTGGGTTAAATGAATTACTGATTTAACTAGCACAACAGAAAGAATTATTTATTTATGCCACCATCCAGGAAACAAGCAATGTATAATGATCACACCAGTCCAAACAACCGGTAACCTACAATAGAAATAAGTTCCATGGATTGATGTTTGGGAACATTCTGTGTTCTGATAAAAGAAGTGTTTCATATACAAAATGCTGGCTCCATTAAAAAAGGATTGATATACTTTTAAAGGCATAAAATTGTACAGGAAAAAGTAATTAATATACTAGAAACAGTCAGAACAACAGTGTCTTTCAAAGCATAGAAACCAACAGACAGCATCACAGCAGTTTGAAAACAATGAGCTTTCTGTTCCATATTGATCATTAATTTCTTAAACTGTACAATGGTCAAAGAGAAATTGACGTAACAGCAGAAATGGAATCCCAGCCTGTTTTTTCCATGGCTGAATACAGGCCGTTTTTCACTGTGTGGGTTAAGGAAATCCTTATTCACTGGGAACAGAGGGCCTTGCTTCATACTGCTGCCTCTCAGAGTCCCCATTGCATAGACACTTTTCATTCCCTTTGTACGGGGGCCTGTGATAGAATCCAGTGTCTGCACTGTTGCCAACAGCAGCACAGCAGAAAAACACACTGGAACTTCTATTCCACCTCATGACGCCCATCAGAACCATAAAATCTTTCCATCCTGCCAGACAATAGGCAGCTAAGATACATTAGATTCCACACTTGTTATTGGCAAACATGTAGCCTTCCCATCATGTTAATCACCCAGAGAATCATCGAAGGGAATAAAGAATCCTTTAGTGGACAAAATATTGGCCAAAGAAAGTTCTTCTGGCAGGTAGCATGAGATGCTATGGAGTTTTACAACAGTTAGGTTCACAAAGAGGATGTTTGCAGTAAACCAGGTTGTTGGTAACCAAACATAAGCCACAGAATGTGTCATGTGTCTCATGTTCTTGACGTCTAAAATTACTCTTACTTACAGTACTTTATTCATAGAAAGTTACTTTCAAGCCTTGGTGGCTTTCTAATTTCATCTTTATTTCTCAGCATGGCCACAAGGCATGGTGTAGACCACATTAAAGGTAAAGGCTTGAGCAGAATACCAGACATAAGTACATGTCTTGAGGAAAAAATAAAAGTCATTATTAATAAAAAAAATAGGCAAGACAAATAAAGTCTTGATAGATTTTTTTCACAACACTGTACAAACCAGTCCTGGATGATAGTAACTGTAAGTACACATTACACAAGTACACAAAAAAAGAAGGCCTTTATCAGAAATTAACTCAAATCAACTTTTGGGCCCCAGAAGTTTTTAGCTTTAATATGAAAGAATGCACATAAGCATATTTGCATGATATAGCACATTTTGAAGTTCTGCTGCTTACATATTAACTCTCTCTTTTTCTGGGTTTGGACTTTCAGCTATCTTCATTGATGGAGCTGGGGTGCCTCAACGCCTGCATGGGATCATGGGAGTGCCTTTATTTTGGCATCCTTTAAATCCATTGGCACCTCCTAATATTACCTAGTCTTGAACACCCAATTCTAAGTTCATGGTTGTGAAGTGATAGTTAATGTAGGGGTATATACCGTACATTTTTTCTACAAACCAAAACTGTAACAAATGTAAGCTACTCAAAATCACAAGAGGGTGGGAAGGAGACAGAAAAGGAAGAAGAAAAAATAAATGGGACCAGTAAAAGCGATGCATGTTGCTTGACATTTATCAATTGATTGTTTTAACAAATTATTTGAGAAATAAGCTCCAATTGATTTACAAACCAGGCTCAATATCAACTTCTATAGAGAAATATTAGTGTTTACTATATTTGAGGACCTTTAGGCCCATGCTTACTTTGGTTTCAACAATAAAAAAAAACAAGTCCTCTTGTAATGTTGCTTAACACAAGCAGTTCATAAATTCTACTACAGACCTTGATGGAATTGTCTTTTATGCTCTACTTCTGTACTGCTGCCACCAGAAAACTCTACACAAAATCAATATTCCACTAAGACTCCTATACCTGTTAATATGGACACTGAACAGTGATGTTGCCTGTCCTCCCTTTTATTAAAGATATGGACATACTACCAACAAGATGCATTTATTTTATTTTATTGTTTTGTTTTTTTAAGAATCTAATATAAATTCTCACATATACCAATCGCACACATACCATATTCTGTTTTCAATGTGGTATTGATGTAGCTATATGACAGCACTAGAAACTACTAGATATTTTTGGCAATTTTTCTTCAATTGTTTGGCTTTTCTGAACAAATTTGAGTGGTTAGTATGTGACCCAAACAATAACCTTGTGGAAAAATAATTGTTTGGGACCAACTCAACAGTGCAACTTTTAGGATACATCTGTAGTTTTCTAGGTATTCTGTGACCCCATTAAGACATTGGGGTTGATTTACTAAATGGTTCGGAGAAACTGAAGTGAAAATTCACAAAGGACTTTAGCTATTTAATTACCTGCAAGCAAAAGTCATGTTTACATTCCTTCACTAAATCAACCCCACTGTTTCCAGAGTCAATGAGTCATTGAGAGCTTTAATAATCAAGCCCAATATGTATGATTCTAATGTATGAACTCTAAAAAGAAACTGATTTGGGATCTTTTTAACCCACGTGTGGAAAATATTTGTATTTTTGTATTTTTTTTAATTAACAAGTTTCTTAAATAATTCAATGGGTCCAATTTACTGAAGCTCCTCACTGGAGACTGGAGGCTGGAGAAGATAGACCACCTTGGTAGAACCAGGGCAATCTAGCAAACCTAGAATGGATTGTTTATAAGTTTAAAAGTTGTTTGCTATTGAGCGGGGAAAACGTTGAAACCCTTGCCTGTGTAAAAGCAAACCACAAAGTGAATTGGTAATAGTCAGTTAGATAGCAGATGTGTTACTATAGTTATGTGCACACACCTAAAATGCTTTTTTTCATAGTTCCCAGAGTGCATGCACATGACTATGTGAAGTTCATTAATACAGTTACACTTAACTTCCAGTAATCCTTATTATCTGCTTTGCCAGCTAAAAGCAAATACTTTAGAAAGTAATCCATTCCAGATTTGCTGGATCACCTTTGCTGGTTTATCTTCTTCAGCCTTAGAGAACTTTTGTAAATCGGGCACAGAGTGAAAAATATGTAAATTTTAGGTAAACATTGGGCAAATCATGGGTGAAAACATTTATGAATACACCCCAATAAGTATATTCGGCCAAGCTGAAGCAAAAACAGAAGACACCTGCCAGTTCTCTGAGCCATTGTGCCATGAAGACATGTAGGTGTGCCAAGTCCATAAGGGTAAAGCCGCAATCAAAAGGCTGTTCACCAATGAGATTCCTTAGGATAAGCTTGTTTGACTTCTAGGAATCCCATAAAAGAAGTATTTTGGCAGACTCAAAAAGAAATGATTTATTTTGCTTGTCTGGTATCTAAACTGACATATATCGTCCCATCCGGTCTTACACGCTTGATAAAATTCCAAAGTATATCCTACATATGGGAGTTTCGGTAGCCTCACACTTAAAAGTACATTGTGTCCTATAAAACTTTAAACGGTTTTATTTCTTCAATCATCAGTGTCATCAGAGCATAAAAGTTGTTGTGTCTGGTATGTGAAAACATTGGCGGCATTATGAATTGGCTGTTGTAGAAGAAGAGTTATAACAGGTGTGTTATTGCCAATTTTCTTAGCCAATCAAAATGTCCCACTACAACAGGATATTCTTGCTGAGTGACAAAGACTGGTGCTATGGCAAACCGTAACAAATAAACAAAAAACAGAGGATTCTATGTCAAGCACTTTGCTAAGATAGACAATAATTATCCATGCATACATCTGCTACCAGGGAGAAAAATCAAGACATTCATATATACATTCCTACGTTACTACAGTGTATGTTTGATATCTACAGAAATAAGATGGTCACTGACCAATCCAAAACAATCATCTGTCTTTAGCTATGCTGTTGTCTCTGCTAATAGCACCTGGCCAAATCAATCTCAATAGCAATCAATATATGCACCTTTTTCTTTGCAAAGAACATGTCCTATGGCTCAGTTGGATATATTTATGTATATTATGTATGTATGCATTTATGATAATGTTGCATGCATGTAATGTGTAAATGCTGCCATTTTTAGATACTGAAATGGTTCTGAAGCTAAGGGAGCTGTTTTTTTCAAGAATAGTATATATTTTTCAAGATTTTTTTTCAAGAATGGTATCAGTAGTATTAAAATAACGTTTGTGTCCATTTAATAATTATAAGACCATTAGTGGAGTTTGCATAGATTTTAAATAAGCTGAAGATACACTGCTGAAATAAATGTTTTTTTGCTTATAATGGCACCACTATGCGACTGTGGTAGGGTGTAGGTAACGTCAGGTTATGGATTAATGTAAATAATACTGTTCTCTAGAAACAAAAAAAAGCAAATTTCCCTGTTTACTGACATAGAGCAGTATACAGATGAGTACATTTCTAGGGTTCATCTATTTTTTCTTAATGTTTGGTGAACTGAATTTCCTGCTGAACCCTATTGAAGTATATGAGAGCTGAATTTTGCTTCTAAATTCAGGTTATTGTAACTCATGGATAAGCTATTGTAAAAAAGTGCATGCAAAGTTGGGCACTACTATGGGGGACGTATGAATGCAAGAAATGACTTAAAATACCATACACCAATTTTTAACCTAATATGCTTAAGGGATGCCTTTTTTTCACAAAATATCATATAGTAGGAAGATTGTCATTTAATGTGGCTTTGAGGAAAACATACACAAATCATTGAAATAACAAGAAATGATTTAAGCTGTATGTAGTTTGTATTATTTAAAAAATAAATAAATAAATAAAATAAAAATAGTGTGGAGCTCCCCTTAGAATTGCAACCAGTCCATTATCCAGGCATGCAGAACATACCACCTTCTTGTACCATAACAAGATCACTACATTTTCAAATAGGGGTACCTTGCAAGGAGGATTAGCAAAGCCCCCCTCCCCCTGCATAAATACCTTCATCCCAAGTATAATAATGCCCCTGAAGTAATCCTGGATAAATTACAAAAGTGCCTAATATTCATAATGCCCAGCAATTTAGTCCTTATCAATCATGTTGACTTGTGGCACTGCCGACACTAAATACCCGATTAACCTAGCTGTAGTAAACGTGTAAGGAATGCAAGTTGACATCATAAATCAAAATGACCGCACCTCCTCCCTACAGCAGTGTTTCTTAAATTACAGATTTTAAAAGACTTAAATGGTTGACAGAAGTGTTTGTGATGGGTTGCCACCAGTTTGTGGCAAAATCAGTGTAGATGGATAAATGTAAACTTCACAATTTACCTTTTCTCTTCCTTTTACAATCTGTGTTTCTCATAGGTCCCTATTAAATGTACAGCGCTGCGTAATATGTTGGCACTATATAAATCCTGTTTATTATTATTAATAATTAATAATAATAATAATAATATTAATATTAGGTCATAGTTTCTGCTTTTAAAGACTGGTCACAAAATGATAGCATGGTATAAACACAGTGCAGGGAAAAAACATGCTTTTAAAAGAATGAATAAACTACTGTAATTTCAGTAGGAATTTTATTTTTAATAATTTTTAAATGAATAGTAAGGCATGTTTTATTTACCAAAAACATACCAAGTTTTTCCACTATTTCTCTTAATCCTGTTCAGGGAAAAGAAAAGTATGCACTACAGAAACTTGTTCCACAAACGCTATCTACACTTCTATCTGTAGGCAGAATTAAAAGAGCCTGTGCCCGGTCATCTAGAGGTCACCAAAGCCATGAAATAGGTTTTTTATAGTACCATGTGATTTGTCCTTAATTCTTATATCCAGAGATATGTGTATGGCCTAGCATTTCATCCCAAGCACTCTCAACCTTGTTCAGATTTCTGCTTTTCTGATTTCTCCCTTTCGTCTATACCAGTGGTGTCAAACTCAAATACACAGAGAGCCAAAATAAAAAACTTAGACAAAGTCGCAGGCCAACCTTAAAATTTATTGAAAATATTGAGGACGTTTTTCCTTTTCATTAGATATAAACCCTTTACATATGGAAACAAAGAGGTTTTGCTTCACATTCAATCTGGAACAAGCTTATAATAGAGAATAGATTTTATTTGAGAAAAATATCTTATCTCTTTTTCCCTATTTGTAGCCCTCAGAGTAAAATTTCAATGGTAAATGGCCTTTTTGCACAGGCTAACAATAATAATAACAATATTCTTCTATGAAAATCAAATCATTCAAGTCCATGCCTTGGAGTAGCAAGGTAATAGGCGCGAGTGATGCCAGGAATTGTAGTAGCAGCGTTATTTCATTGCAGCGGTGGGCCAGCTGCAGTTCATATTTAGGATTCCTTTGGGGGCCAAAAAAAAGGATGTTCGGGGCCAGAGTTTGACACCCCTGGTCTATACTGTGCTACCTGTCCTGATAACTCCATCACAAACCTCCGCCATATATCTTTGCTTCTCATTGAATACCTTTTTCTAAATCAGTACATGGAAACATTGTTTTTATAACTTTGGGGTCTATTTATAAGTGTTGTCACCCAAGATTTATCCAAAACTTACACATTTATCACAATGCATTCATGAATTTTGAGTAAACGTTAATTCACTTGTTTTCAAAATAAATCCAATGTGAAAAATGTGTACATTTTGAGGAATAGTTGTGTGAAACGTTTATAAAAAGGATTGTTTGTCGGTATCTTTGAATTTCATAAATTACGTATCTCTATGCAAGTCATCCAACAAATGTGGAACAGTAATGTTTTTAGTTTTGTATAATACAGTATAATTACAGCACTATATCATTTTTTGCTATTCAGTTGCAATTATACCAGGCTAACAATTACAGAATATTTGGATTGATTTCAAACATATATCCCATTAAGTCACAAAATTTCCACTTCTTTTACTGGTTGACCTGTGTGCTATAGAGGGCAGTTCATATAACATCACTGATGGAATATCAGCAGTGTCCTATACTGAGCTCCATTGTTCTGCCTTAGGACCACAGAAGCTTTCCTAACGTTTAGAATAAAGTATTCAAGAACAGGGGTTCTTAGAGGACAGAACTGTTCCCTCTACTCACTAACAAAGTGTGATTATTAGAACACATCATCTCTTATGTTCATGAGCTTTACATTGTTTAATGTTTTGTTGTGGTGAGTTGCTTGGATTCTCTAATATACAAGCATTATGCCGATCCCGCACTATAGTTTTTTTTTGCACAGTAATGCTTGAATTATAACTGAAGAATAATATGTTGATTTCAGCCATTTCAGCCATCAAATTAAGTCATGAAGCATTTACATATTAATTTTTTTAATTTACTTATTATAATTATAGTGCAGATTTTGTCATTTTCTAAAGAAGGGCTGGATTTTATGTAAGAACCTCAATCAGATCATCATTTTCCAGTGCATGAAAGAGAGAATTTTATTATTTACCATGGCCAATATTTCTAGTTTTTTTGTTTTGGAAAATAAAACCGGAAGGCAAATTGAGGATGGTATTGTGGTGGTGTTTAAGGGTTAAATTGTCATTAGGTAAGCCTATTTCAGCTATTTTTGTTATTTGTTTTATCAAAAAATTATCTATTTTATAAAACATAAATTATCTTTGTAATAAAAAATATATATTGCAAATGTACCCTGTTTGTGGACAGCACATTGCAATGATTGGCTATCGTCACAATTACTTGTTTGTAATTGCATGTTGTAATACCCGGCTATTCAGTGCCTCCATATTGTCACAATTGCCCTTTTTTTGATCCTGTATTATCATGATTGTCAATTTGTTAGCCATGGATAATATAACTTGCCTGTTTGTTGCCCCCTTTTGTAACAAATGACACCTATTGCCTTATTTTGTAAATGTCTGCTTGTTGCACATGTTTTAATGGCTGTTTGCTTGCTGCTTGTACATTGCCACTATTCTGCACACTGTAATGATTACATGGATGCTGCTATGATTCTTAGGATTAGGATAACATTTTGCCAAAATCATTTGTAGCTTAATTACTTTATTCACCTCAGCATATGTTCAATAAATATTATGGGAATCATGCTTTGGCCTTTTTTTAGCTTTAATTTTAACTTAACAAAGATTAATGCAATAAGATCACCACTGCGATATACAGTATTTGTCAAATTTGTCTATTGAAAACTATATTAGTGTTTATCCCATGGGTTTACTGTATTGTTGTCCTTTCTTATTGTGATATAGATTTTACTGACAGGAAAAACATTGATTAATGAGGAATATATGTATGTGGAATTTGAATACTAGAGGCAGCTGAGACCTTTGTGCTGGTCATCCTCGTTCTGCTCCCATGCAAAGAAGACAATGTTCCTAGTAAAACAAGGGTGCTATAAATAGTGATCACTGATTCAGCCTACAACCAATATAACTGAAGGATAAAATTAAGCTGTTTGGCGTGTACCCCAAGCCACTTCAGTGGCCAATTTATTTAAAGTAAATAAATATATATATATATATATATATATACACACACACATATGTATTATTATTAAACAAGATTTATATAGCGCCAACATATTACACAGCACTGTACATAAATAAGGGTTGCAAATGACAGACATATACATATACACAGGAGGAGGAGAGGACCCTGACCCGAAGAGCTTACAATCTAAGAGGTGGGGGAAGTATCACAAATAAATACATACATATATATACACAGACACATATAATATATAATTTGCATTAGTTTAAGGTTATTAGTCTGATTATTACATTCTTATTTATTTTAAACTTTGCCTGCTTTTACAGATTGTCAGTATATGTGTCCCTGGGAACAACCATATTTGCACATTATTTGCCGCCTTTGCAAACTTGCCATGTTAACCAATGATTATGCTTTACTAATCCTTCTTACTATGGGCCTGATTTATTAAAGCTCTCCAAGACTGTATACACTTTAATCTGTGAACCCGGATGATTAGGCAAACCTCGAATTGATCCGGTCTGGATTTGCTAACAAAAAGCAAATGACTTTTAGGATATCCATTCCAGGTTTGCTGGATCACCCAAGTTAACTGATGAAAGTGTATCCTCTCCAGCCTTGGAGAGCTTTAATAAATCAGGCCCTGTGAACCTCTGCTGACCCACAGAAACAACACCCTATCTATGCAGCCAATATCTTCCTCCAGCAAAATGGGGAGACAAAATAACTGAAACAAATGGCAGAATTGCAATTCTTGATCTAGTGGTTAATCTGTTTTTACCGGTACACCAGCACATCTGTTACTACCTTGCCCCAGAAGCTATGTCCTGTTACTTTGTGCCCTCTTTATATTTATATGCATATATTGCTGGACATTCTTATGTTCATCCTGTGGATCCTTCATATGCAAAGCCTTCCCCCCTGCAGTATGAAGGCCAGGGCAGCACTGGGTTCTAGTATAGTGCTGGGAAAAAAAATTAGTGAAAGAAAAGTTCGGAGAAAGGGGGCTGATATAGTGTTCACTCACACTGTGCACCCACACAGATACCTGGGCACTGGGGATTATGGGGTGTGGGACGTCTTCAGTTTTTTTTGAATGAACACCAATTTAGGGCATAATTAGCCCACTGCAATTATGGGTACAATAATATTGATGGCTGCACTCTACACATAGTCCTGTATCTTTTGTGATACTAACACTTGCACTGTATTGTGCATTATAGTTCTGAACCTCAAATTGTATTTACTATGTTCCTGACCCCTGAACTGTGTACGCTATTTTGTATGTTATACTTCTGATCCCTGAATTTTATATGCTAAATTGTGTTTTTCACCTGCCCCTGGTATATATAATATTGCACATTGTATTTCTGACCCCTAAAAAGTGGTCCTTCCTTTGTACATTTTACATCTCCTGACTTCTTTGCTGTATGTTGAATGTTTTATTCCTGATCAGTGCACTGTGTTTGCCAGGTTGTATTTTGTATTCCTGATCCCTGTACTGTATACACTATGTTGTATGTGTTACTCCTTGTACTGAATTCCCTATGTTGTATTTTGTATTCCTGATTCCCACACTATATATGTAATATTGTACATTATACTCCTGCAATCTATACAGTATGGCATAAATTATGCACTCCTGCTAACGCATTCTGTATGCTGAGCTGCACATTACATTAATATGATGTTCATTGCCCCAACAGCAGCCCCCCAAAGTGTGTTGATAAAATTATTTTTTAAGGTACCGGTAGGTGCAGAAAAAAACATAAGTAAAAGAAGGGTATTAAAAATAGATATTGGGTCCTAAGGTTTAAGTATATCTGTAAACTATCTCTTGAGGCAATGTAAATACAGATTTTTTTTTGTGGGATAGAAGAATTAAAAAAAATCTGAAAAGGGTTAAAAAAACACCTGCCCTTTTAGTCCAAAGTTCATAAAAAAGACATCAAATTCATCAGGCTTAATAACCTTCACACAGCTGCTGACATATAATACAGTGAACCCAGTGATACTTTTCAGTGATCCAGGTGAAGACCCGGACATTGACCTGGTGGCCAAAGACCCCTCCCAACCCTTCCTTGGTGGAACAAGACCCTTAAACATAATATAAATATATCTGAAGCCATTTAATTAACAAAAGGACTTTGTCTGGGTGCTATATACACCCCATCTAGGACCTCCCTAGCCAAGACATGGACCCCGTAACTGGGGTTATAACTACTAAGGGAATTTGGGGATTGTTAGTGGTTACAAGTCCTCCATATTATATTATGTTGTATTTTATTGTGTGATCACATTATAACAAATAAGAAAATATAAATTAGACTTTATAATGTGTAATCTGAAGTCTGCTCCAGGAATGGACTGCAATATCAATTTCATAGGATCACAGTACCCTGCAATGGCTGCTTCACGTAGGTCAGTTGTAGTTGTTAGTCCGCTACTAATGGGCTAGCAAATGTGTCACTTTTAGGGAGCAATTGGGAGCGTGGTTGAGCCTACTGTAGAACACTGTGATAATTGGCAAGTCTAAAACAAACTTATTTTAACAAACACACACTATACCTTTTCTGCACCATCTTCTAAAACAAACATTTTAATAATTCTTCCAGTTTCCATTATAAGAAATGTTTAATCAATCAGTACAATGTACAATTATAGGGTGCAGTATGTAAAATATGAAATCTGATGGTTGTAATACCACACATCGCTAATGACACCTTCTTGCGTATTTATGAATGGCTATGTGAATACATATCATTAGTTATTTTATTTAGTATATTCTGCCCAAAAGCTTTATGATTATATACATGTGTCCTACAAAGCATATCTATGACATATATATATATATATATATATTTACAGGCTGCATGAAAGCATTTGGTGATATGGTAAAAGATTTGTGTAACAATACATTACCACACAACACTTAATTTACATTATAGGGATATGCCAATAAGAGGCAAACATTCTCTTAGAATACAAAAAGGAGATAGATATTTTATTTCTCACCATCCCATCTATTCAGTGAACTCTGATCTGTGTCTTATTTTTTGGGTGTCACTGCTGCTACAGAAACCCTGCTAATCCAAACGTTATTCCTCAACAGTGCCAAAAGATCCAAATTATCACACAACATAAACTGTGCACTGGATGCAGTGGACAAATAATGGGAAACCTATGGTAAAGAAAATGTATATGTCAAACAGTTTTATCTTAGAGAATAAGAAAGCTTGATTATCATCAATATTGGAGGAAAGAGGGTAAAATGTCACAGAAATCTAAATCCATTTTACCCATTTTTATTGTATATTTTTTTTATTATATTAAAAAATGAAGGATAAAACTATTTGCCAGTCAATTCTTCTAGTACTAGTAAATGATATTTACAATACAATTGTAAGTTAAATTGACAGAATTTCTTGCACGTGTTTAGTTGTGCTACAATTTTATAAAAACAATATTTTTAAATAAAGTTTTTTTTAGTAAAATTTGCTATAAATGCATGAAAAGGATTTTTTTTACATCAGTTGCCAAGTTTGTACTGCCATACTCACATGACATCTGGTGGATGGACCTTGGTATTGCAGATCCACCCATCTGGTTAATGCATATTACAAGTAGTATTATCAACCAATAATGCACCAGTAATGTGTTTAATGGGAAGGTATCCCATATCACACATTTCTAGCATTACCTGTGATTCGTTAAGGTAATTAATTCATTACAAATAGGCTGTCAATTTAGCGCAACACAACTTATACTGTTTGATGTTGTGTACTGCTGTGTGTTGTAATCTTTTGGGCAATGGAACTGATTTATTAAAGTGCTCCAAGACTGGAGAGGATACACATAAATCTGTCAACCTGGGTGATCCAACAAACCTGGAATGGATCTGGTTCAGGATTTAAAACATTTGCTAACAAATAGCAAATTACTTTTAAAGAAATCCATTCCAGGTTTGCTGGATCACCCAGGTTCACTGATGAAAGTGTATCATCTCCAGTCTTGCAGAGATGTAATAAATCAGACCCAATGTCCTAGGGCCATTCACAATGAATGGCACCCCAACGCACTGCATAAAAGTATTAAAACACATATTTAAGTGTACACAGCTACAACGCATAAGTGCGAGTTGGGGATGTCAGTCCTAAATGGTAACCATATATCGTTTAAATATTAGGAGTAAAAGGTGGTTTTGGTTATAGTTCGGTTGAAGTTTTTGGTCAACAACCTGATGATGATTCTTCTTCTTCCTATTATTATCATTCTTCTTCTTCTTATTATTATTATTATTATTATTATTATTATTAATAAACAGGATTTTTATAGTGCCAACATATTTTGGTGTGCTGTATATTAAATAGGGGTTGTAAATGACAGATAGACACAGACAGTGACACTGGCAGAGGAGAGGACCCTGCCCAGAAGAGCTTACAATCTAGGAGGTGATGTTGGTTTAAAAGCTGGATATTTCTTATCATTATCAAAAAGTTTATGTTCAGTTCAAATAATATTAGGCTTTGGCAAAAGACAAATCAAATAATATAGTTTTCAAGGTAAACTACATTTGGGAGGTAAATGTACAACCCATTGGACCTAGGTTTACCCAAGATTGTCTATCTTCTCCATTCTTAGAGAACATTATTAAATCAAGTCCAATGGGTTAGAAGTTGTACAATTATCTCCCAAATGTATTTTAGAAAAAACAGAAATGGTTGTGAGCAAACTTACACAGTAGGATGACCATTGCCACTTTATTAGGTATACCTGTTAAAATGTTGTTAATGCAAATATATATTCAGCCAATCACATGGCAACAACTCGGCATTTAGGCATGTAGACTTTGTCAAAACAACCTGCTGAGATTCAAACCAATATTAAGAATTGGGAAGAAAGAGTGCCTTTGAATAGAGTATGGCTGTCGCTGCAAGATGGGCTGGTCTGAGTACAGCTATCTTATGGGTTTACTGAGAATGTTGAGAAAAGGAAAATGTCCAGTAAGAGGCTCTGTGTGAAAATGCAATTCTAGAGAATGGCTAGAATGATTTGAGTTGATGGAAAGGCACAGTAACTCAAATACTCAGTCATTGGGCCTGGTTTAATAAAGCCCTCCAAGGCTGGACAGAATATACTTTCATCGGTGAAGCTGGGTGATCCACCAAACCTGGAATGGATTTCCTAAAAGTCATTTGCTATTTGTTAGCAAAAGTTTTAAATCATGGACCAGATCCCCAGGCTTGCTAGATCCCCCAGCTTCACTGATAAAAGTGTATCTCCTCCAAACTTGGAGAGCTTTAGAAAATCCGGTGCAATATTACAACTGAGCTATGTAAAAGAGCTTCTGTGATCACACAAAGTTTTCCACTGGGTGCCACTCCTGTCAGCTAAGAACAGGAACAGGAGGCTACAATTTGTATGGGCTCACCAAAATTGAACAAGAGCACTGGAAAAATGTTGCCTGGTCTGATGAGTCTGAATCTCCGTCAAAACCTAAAAGCATGGATCTATCCTGCATTGTGTAAAAGGTCAGGCTGGAGGTGATGGTTTAATGGTATGGGGGGAAATTTTATTGGCATACTTTGGGCTAGTATGAACTAAACATAATTTAAATTCCACAGCCCACTGAAGTATCATTGCTGACCATGTCCATCCCTTTATGACCGTAGTGTTTTGATGGCTACTTCAAGCAGGATAACGTGCCATATCACAAAGCCTAAATAATCTCAAACTGGTTTCTAGTACATGACAATGACTTCTACAGCAGAAAATTTTGGTGGTCCACGGCTCTGGCCGATGAGCCCCCCCCCCCCCAAGGGGTCAGGAGACTTACCCCGCTGGGGGGGAGCACTGGCCAGAGCCGCATATAATGTCTCCCGTACTAATCGCAGGCTCAGGGTGGTGGGTGGGTTGTGTCTCTCAGACCTGCGATGGAAGAGTGGGCGGGTTCTGGCATCTAGACGTCACTCTGGCGGAAGTTTCTTGGGGGAGTGACACACGGCTCCCCGCACATGCGCGGTCTGGAGTCTATGAAATTAGTGGTCCGTGCAAGCCACAGGTTGGCGATCCCTGCTCTACAGTCACCAGATCTCAATCCAATGGGGTACCTTTAGGATTTGGTGGAAGAGAGATATGCATCATGGATGTGAAGCTGACAAATGTGCACTAACTGCATGACGCTATCATATCAATATATACCAAAAGTACTTTGTGAATCAATGTCCTGAAAAATTTGGCAGTACTGAAGCCAAAAAAAACAAATGTGTAAGCTTTCATTGATGTCTAGTCTATGAAGATGAAGAGAAGAACAGCTTGCATTCTTCAGAAGAAGGTCAAAAAGAGAGAAAACAGGGTGGCACGGTGACCCTGGCCTTTGCAGGACTAGGTCCCAGGTTTGAATCTCTGCCAGGGCACTATCTGCATGGAGTTTGCAGTTTCTCACCGTGTTTGCGTGGGTTTCCTCTCACATTCTAAAAACAGGTTAATTGGCGTCAAGATACATACGACTATGGTAGGGACATTAGATTGTGAGGGACAGCAAGTGACATGACTATGGACTTTGTAAACCTCTGTGTATTATGTCAGTGCTATATAAATACTGTGTAATAATATACTCCTGATCTATGCACCCTGTACTATTACATGTTCTTCCCCCCTGCACTTTGTTCATTCCATTCTTCCAACTTATGCACTCTTAATATTGTACATTCTATACTCCTGTATGTGAGAATCTGACTGTGGCATATGAGTGCTGTATATATATTGAATATGTTTGGGTTTTATTTAGCCATCCCTCATTGAATCCCTTCTATTTTAGTGCAATTAGGCCACACCGTAAATTGCACCATTTCATTTCCAAATAGAACAGCAGACATGCTTTTTATCAAGCATAAACACAAAGCACTTGAAAGAGTTACCCCCCCACCCCTTGTTTTTCTTTATTTATAATAATGTGAAAAGTTAAACTCTCTAAGCTTTCTTTTGTTCAGCCAAAACCTGCATGTATACCTATTGTAAACATCGGTTGACTTTGCTTAGTGATTTAGGGATAATTAGGCCTTCAGGCCATATTCAGCCAGAAATAGAAAAGGCTTTATAAATATTGGGCCCAGCTCAGCAGGAGCCCCACAGACATAGGCATGCTTCAAGTTCTTTAATGCCAGGAAGAATTATTATAATGGCAAGACCGCACCAGCCCATCCAATGAGGTAGCATTCATTCTGCAGCTCAAATTACTTTGGAAGTCCAATGTGAAAGTGTAGTTACAGGGGGCAGATATAGTGTTTGTGTGTATTGTGAGATCGTCTGTAGCAACAGAGCTTCAGCGTGGTACAAACATGAGATAGCTTAATAAATATATAGAATAAATTCACCTATTCACCATTCACTCGGTATTTATTACAGGGTTTGCCCTCTAGAGTTCTATTCTCCCACAACTCTGGGTTCACACTAAGCTCCTTTCAACATAATGAAGCCTGATTAAGTAGCTCACCTGGGTTTTACCTCCACAGGTAAAAACCCAGACATGAATCTAGTGGACCAGGGAAACCCTTCCACCATTTTCCATGGTCATACTCCTGGAGGATAACAATCTGCCTTTCCACAAAAGCCACCAAAATGTCAGTCAGTACAAACATCTCCTGGAGCCTTAAAACATTAGGCATATATTATCCCTGCCTGGGCAGTATATACATCCTATCCAGCACTTTCCCAATCCTACCTAATGATCTTCTCCTTTTCTGCACCCAGAGAATCATATGCTGTCTGGATCTCATTCTTCTTTTCTCTGTTATGTCTCACTGCCATCTTTCTTCTTCTGAATCACCTGTTGATCAGTGTCATGCAGCAATGATCTCACCCTGTGTGAGTTTAGGTGCTGGAGCATTTACATTTGTGAAACGCACCTGATGACACATCTGCCCGATCTCAGACATGTGCAGAATGAGAATGGCCCCTCCGTTGCCATCATCATATATAGAAACACCAGCATGTATAGAAATCCCAGTCTCCTGAGCTTTTAAAATATGTACTGGTGGAAACAACCCTTTAGCATAATTTTCACGTTTTGATGATAGGTCTGCTTTAACTGCTTGTTTTCCCATAAGGATGATGAATAAAGTAATATACTTTCATCCTCACTCCCCTGGAAGCTGCTTTGTGCGCCATCTTGGGTTGTGGATAGGCCTTGGTGACCTCATGTACAATGCAGTACGTAGAGATGTGAATTAAAAAGATAAAGCATTTTTCATTTGACTTATTTTTCTAAATATAATTTATGTTACATAATTATACGCCTATGAAAGTTAAAATTGTCAGCAGTGTTAACTATACATGGAAATCTTTTTCAGTGTGTACTGTTGTATCACCAGTTGGTATAAATGATCTAGAAGTTTTACAGTCTCTAGCATTTATTCTACAATATAGCGGGCTATACAAAATGTTTTCAATACAACATCAATTGAATTGAATGCTGGGTCTGCGACATTAAGATAAAAATAGTAAGGTTTGGACTTGCCACCCATAGGAGACGTAAGTATCAAAAGTTTTTATTTGTAGGACATTTTTTACAGCATGGTTGTATGTAGGGCAAAAACTTTTTTTTGTTTTAGACAGACTAGGGAACGTGTTAAAACTCCTATCAGCCTATTATATTGTAGCCTTGTGAGATATGTGAAGCCAGGATTAATGGGTATTTGGTAGCATTTTCCTGTGCAGAAGATTAAAGGTCCTGGATAAGGCTGCAAGTGCGGTGCTGCAGAGTTGCAGAGATTTCTTTGGGATTCAGAAGTGTCAGATGTGTATTGGATGAAATGGGTCAAACACTCCATCTCTTTACCAGGATAGGACTTGGAGGTGGATCTGGAACACATGCCAAATTCTAATACAGAGAATGTATTTCAGACTGAGTCTAAGGCTAGGAGTGGTTTGGGTAATGTGTGCTAGGTGCCATGGGGCTGGAGGAAGCCTGTGTATTAGGGAGGGTTAGGGAAGCTTAATTCTCCCCAAGTGGCAACCCTTTTGCAAGGACATATATATGAGTGAGATTACCTAATGCCAAGAAGACAAATTCAAGGGCAAAGTGAAGCTTGCTTTAGCAGAGATGCCAGGAGCAATGGCATGACAGAGGCATACAGTATATTGATGGTGGCAATGTCTGATATTTTATTCCCATTTTTTTTAAATGCCCAACAATGGCTTTTAGGTGGGTGTAATTTGATGTCTTCTGATTGAACCTCCTCCCTGTTTTCGAGCTAATCTGACCTTAGATATTACAATATATAGTTTTGTTTGAAATGCAATCTCCTAAAATCTACTAATTAGCTTGTAGTCCAATAGCCTCCTTTATTGCATACAAATTTATTGGATCACTAGGGCAGATCCGCATTACATAGTTTTGTTAAAAAAATGATAAATTGTACAGTCTTTCTTGACATGACATACACACACATCTGTTTATTTCTTTAGAGCAGGGGTGCCAGGGGTGTCAAACTCTAGCCCCCAATGTCCTTTTTTTGGCCCCCAAAGGAATCCTAAATATGAACTGCAGCTGGCCCGCCGCTGCTTTGAAATAGCACCGCTACTACAATTCCCGGCATCACTTGCAGCTATAGACCAGTGGGCTCTCTGCCTATACGTGGCCCCGCATTGGACTGTTTTATAGACGCAAATAATGCCGGGAATTTTAGTAGTGGCGATATTTCAATGAAGAGGGAGTTTCAGCGGTGGGCCTCTGAATAAGATTTAACTCCGCATTGGCCGCGTCTGGCATTTCCAGCACTCCCCCACTTTCCAGCTGTACTTTTCCTTGCTACTCCAAGGCATGGACTTGATTAGTTAGATTTTTATAGAAGAATATTGTTATTATTATTGTTAGCCTGTGCAAAAAGGTTACCATTAAAAATTACCTCAAAAGGCAACAAATAGCAAAGGCATAGGATTTTCTCTTAAATAAAATTTTCTCTATTATAAGCTTGTTCCAGATTGAAAGTGAAGAAAAACCTCTTTGTTTCCATATGAAAAGGTTTTATATCTAATGAGAAGGAAAAATTTCTTCAATTTTTTTAATAAATTTCAAGATTGGCCCAGGACTTTGTCTAAGTTTTTAATTTTGGCCCTCTGTGTATTTGAGTTTGACACCCCTGCTATAGAGGATGATGTATGAAATGCAGTTTGTTGTTCAGTGATCCGCCATGGAAGATTGATAAATGATATTGGGAGACTACTATACACATGCTAGATTTTCACCTAAGATGAACATGATCATCCATCTCATGTAACAATTATTTGGATTGTAAATGTAGTTGGAATTAACCCTATACCCTACCTGTCCCTATTCCATCATCTCCTTCCTTCTCCTTCTTGTTCCAGTCTTCGCTCATCTTTATTGGCTTGGCTGGGTTGACATAACTCCCAGGTGTATGGGGTTTATTTAGTCCTGGTGAGTGTAGGGGAAGCCAGAATGTGCAGCTCAGTGATTCTGATCTACAGAAAAGAACAATCAGGCGGGTGAGTATGTTTTATTGCAGTAGAGTATCGCCTGTCATTTTCTGAGTTAAAGCCCTATCTGGTTTCAGGTTTTTAAAGTGGAACACTTGTCCCTTCACATTTCCCTCTGGTGGAAACGCTGAAGAGTTCTTCTTTGTTTTCTAATGTGGTGACAAGGCTCTCAACAATCAGAACAAATAGAGGAGTGAATCTTCCTAATGACAGCAATACGCAGAGCGTCTAATATTTGCCCACTTGATCTAAAGTTAAAAAAAAAACATTTGCTATGAATAAAGTAATTATTCAGAGTTTTATTTCTGATAAATAATATCATATTACTAAAGATAGGTTATGTGTCTGGCTTACAATAGCTCTAATATTTAGTTTCTTCAACTTTGTGCTCCATGTCTTTACTTCTATGGCCAGCAGGTGGGGCTCACGTACCAATCTGAATTGGCGGAATGTACCATTAATTAAAAGTGGGAGACGATGTATCCATATTAGACTATACATACAACGTGTTCGATAAATAAAGGAAATTAAACATTTAGTACTGAGCTTTCACATTAAGTTCCCGACAAAAAAAGCCACAATTCAATTAAATAGAGATAAGAACTTAGTCCTGGCTTGTTCCGGTGCAGACGGTACAGTCCAGTGACGTTGTTTGTTTTGGTTCTGTCATTACCAGCAGGCAGTGTAGGGATTGCTGAGTTGCTGGTGATTGTACTGGTGACCCCAGGCCTTTTGTCTGCTGCCCCTTTGTATGACAACGCTGACCGGAAGCTGCAGTCTTTGTAAGCGGCAATAGTCGCAGCAGTCTTTTTGGGGGTTGCTGGATAGGCCGGAGAGGTAAGGATGGTGCTCACATACATGTGTGTTCGTGTTTTGTGCTTCACAAGCAGGGAATGACAGCACACCTCCACAATGCTGCCTGACAACAAAGCTTTCCTTTATTGTATTGTGTGATTTGTGTATAATTAGTACAAGAATAAATAATGATCACATACAGCCAGGGTGATGGGGGAGGGGAGGAGGGTGCAAAGCTCAATGCCATGGAGAAGAAATAAGACATTATTCATAATTCTACTGCCCTAAAATTCCCTTTGACAGTGCTGCAGGGTGATGGCTTCCCCTAATGAAGACTGGTTACTGCTGCTCCCTCTTTATGAGCAGAGTGATCAGTCACCTACCACCATTTTATATCAGTGCTTCATGCAGGCAGTGAGGAGGCCACCTGAAGAAGGACCCCTCCTCCTGTCCTTTATGGCTCTGTATGATCACATGACCTGTGCCCAGAGATCAGATTAAAACACATTTTCAGTAAATTTAGTAGAGATGTTGTCATGTTTTTATTGATAAGGTTGTAACAGTGTGCCCCTAATTTAAAGAATAAAGGGGAATTTACCAAATAAGAACAAATAAAAATCCTTTACCTAATTAAAAAATATTGTTAGGCTTTTAATAAAATGCATAATACAGACATAAGCCTTGTGTACTTTTTCCTTTTCAGCGAAAATGGGAAGAAGTGTAGAGTTAATCTACGTACACACGTCAGATAATAGTCACCTGAAATCAATGGTTATGCTCACCTTAAATCAGATGTGTGTAAAGCAGTCCCTGATGTGAATGACAGCTGTTCACCCCTATGGAGGAGAACACAGTGGGGTGCTGCTTGTTCATCCTCCTCTCCCCTCAGAACAGAACGGTGCTGTGCACAGTGCTCGTTCATTCATCTATCACTGGAAACAATTATGAAAGTTTGTTTCTAGTGACTATCCTGCTGTCCATTGGGTGTCTGTACAAGGCTTAAAACAGAACTAAAGTTCCATTTGTAAGATGACATGATCAGGCAGGAAAGGGACATGTGATGTCCATACTGCAATTATCTCTCCTCCTAGTTCATTGATTTAATAAAATAATTTTCTGAATGGTGGGCACTCCTGTTTGATGTAGTGGGGTTTTTATTTTGGCTGTATCAATAAGCTTGTTTTGTGACAAATGTTTCCTTGACAAATTTGTATTTTTGTGTATCCACAGGCTTCCTGGTAATCACAATGAACTGTCGTTCAGAGGTGTTGGAAGTGTCTGTAGAAGGCCGTCAGGTAGAAGAGGCAATGCTGGCGGTACTGCACACCATACTGCTTCACCGCAGCACGGGCAAGTTCCACTACAAGAAGGAAGGAACTTATTCTATTGGAACTGTGGGGACTCATGACATTGACTGTGATTTCATAGAGTTCACTTATGTCAGAGTTTCTTCGGATGAGCTGGACAGGGCTCTAAGGAAGGCAGTTAGTGAATTCAAGGTGAGACAACTGCAGGGTTTGTTTGTAAATGTCAATGCCATCCATGTGCCAATAGGGAGATTGCTACAGACAGAAAGTAGGTAAAAGGAGCTCCCCAAAGTAAGGGGGCATTTCTCTTTTACTGCTGTTGCTTTCACTTTCTGTCCTGTTGACAGGACAAGAAAAGGGTTAGTCACTCTAGAGGAATAAATGCAGCAATAAAAACATGACAGGGTTCTGATATTTCAGATCTCAAAATCACTTTAGACACACTTTATTTTCTTGGCTTACAATTTGATGTGTCCTATTGCCTTTTTACAGTTACTACTTCCTCACTACAGGTAACTTAGGTTGCCTGGTGGATGTTTCAAGCATTGTCTTCTTCTTCTTTTCTAAGGCTCAGTTTACAAAAGCATAACATATGCAGTATCCTGAGTGACATCTTCGGGCACTATATAAATCTAACATAAACATTTTGACATACTTATAAAATAATAAATAAAAGCAGCACATGGAATTAGTTAGATGTGGTGTTCCTTCAAGACACATGCTGAAAGAAGATGAGAGAGAATTCTGACACAAAGATGAGTTCATAGGTCATCTTCTTCATCTTCATTGTCCAGTCACAGGCTGGGGACAAGGACAATACCTAGTTAGATAATATAACTTATGTATAGTATAGTATATGTAGTATGAAGTATAGTAAATGTATAGTATAGTAGATAAAAATTGTTTTCAGGTACCATATATATTTCATCTGTGTTTTTTGCCCAGGCTTTCTGCCTGGCATTCAGATTTAAATTCTCCTTTAGTGTGGAAAAAGAATGATTTCACACATTTTTGCACCTCTTCATCTTATCAATTTTTCAATACAACTCATGACCCATAATATTCTATTTTCTAGGATGCTCTCAGGAATTCCGGAAATGATGGTATTGGTCAGATTTCTCTTGAGTTCTACCAGAAGAAGAAGTCTCGCTGGCCATTCTCAGATGAATGCATCCCATGGGAGGTTTGGGCAATTAAAGTCAACATCGTGTCGCTAGCCAATGAGCAGGAACGGCAGATCTGTAGGGAAAAAGTGGGAGAGAAACTGGGAGAAAAGATCATCAACATTGTGGAGGTGATGAACAGACATGAATATCTGCCAAAAATGCCAACACAATCAGAAGTGGACAATGTCTTTGATACAACCTTGAAAGATGTTCAGCCTTATCTGTACAAAATTTCCTATCAGATCACTGACTCTTTGGGTACATCTGTCACTACCACAATGAGGAGACTCATTAAGGACACACTGGCACTGTAGCTTTGCATGTACCTTGAACATTTATCAAATGGACTGCAGCCATTGATTTATTTTAAGCTAAATATACTGATTGATGGGGAATCATGGAACATGTTTGTATATAGTCAATACTTCTTTCTTTTAGGGTGTGTAAAATATTGTAATTCTTATAAATAAAAAAAATATTCTGAATATTGGCCTTTTATTATAACTATATTCATAGGTTCTATTGGCAGTTCTGTGTAGTGAAAAATGTTTCTGTGACAACTCTATATGGTGTAATAAAGGAAAACCTTCCCAAAAAACACACACAGCAAAAAAAGAACAGTTATCGTAATCCTTCTCTACCCTATACAAATTTATGAAAAACTTTTGGTTACACAAACACTTTGATGGACTCTTGTACTGAAATTAAATGTAGGCTACTGTTGCAGAATACTTGATTCTGCTAGTTTCCTGGCTATTAATCTGATTCAGAGTCCTGCTAGGCCTCACATTACATTGTTTGCTTGTTCTAGCAAAGTAACTCAGAAAGTAAAGAGGGCAAAGTTAGCTAGGCAACAAGAATACCCAGAAAAAGGGCAGCAATGGCAACCTTTGTATTGCTTTCACTACAATTTATATTAATGTATGTGGTAGCATTGTGATAGGCCATGATATTTGATGCAGTAGCCATGGTCATTTGGATGGTTCCTTATGTACTTATATTCATAGGGATGGAAATCAGACGCTGAAGGAAAATTTTACCTGGGGTGTAGGATAGAAAATCTAATCATCCATGAGCTTAACAGCTACAGCCATTTGAAAAAGTGCATCGTTTTTCAATGCAAAGCTTTTGCAATCGGGACATGGCAAAACAATAAAATACATCAGAGCTGATTTACCTGCCAAATGTCCAATCATAATACTACACAGTTCTGTCTATCCTGGATCGGGACCTGATGTGAGTTAAAAGAAACATAAAAATATTAATGCACATTATTTGAAAACAGAATTATAGCTAATCTGATGTTGGAAATCTGGGGCTGCATCCCCACTTAGCCAGAACAAAGCTCTTCCATCGGAATATGCACTGAAAAGACAAAGCGCTGCACACCAAGGTTTTGGATGATATAACCACCATGCTTTTTAGGGTTGTACCCCTTTAACAGCCTGACAACCTACTGGATTATTGATGTTTTATAGATTATAGATGATTGATCTTGTTCTTTCAATCAATAAAAATGATTATATCTTTTAGAGAAATAATTTAGAATGTTTTTTTATTAAAAAAAAGGTTATTTATATAAGTGCACTTTT
>NC_092858.1:45487766-45554024 GCF_032062135.1 Pyxicephalus adspersus | reverse complement strand
ATTTACATTTTAAATAAACTAATATTATATAATGAATTTTACAAAACTCCAATTGAAATTAAATATATATTTATTAAGGGCTGTGAATTGCTGTATCAGTACATACCTACCATTAGATAGGTAGAATACATACAAGTAGGTGTCATTAGTTTCTTTGCTGAATAAACTGCTTGGTTGATTTATTGTATTTATTGAAATGTAACAGAGAGACATGATGTTTTAAAATATTGGTACAAATTTCTTATCCTAAATGAGAATATTAGTTGACAATGTATTTAAATGAAAAATACAATGAGTTTATTGATAACAGCTTACTGAACTTCTTTACTTATTAATAAAATTGTCTGTTTTGCAAAAACTTTTTTTTTTTATTGTACTTCTCTGTGATCTTATTGTCTCTTTTCTTATTTGTCTCCTATGCTGTGCAGCCATTCTTCGTAAACCTTATATTACAAAGACGGTAGAGCAGAAGATACATTTCTCATAATGCATAGTCTTTTTTGTTGCACCATGTAGAACTACTGTGTACCGTCTCCTGGATTCTCAGTGATGTCTTTTCCCCTGGCCATCAATGAAGAACGCATTCTTTCTACTGAACTCCACTCCTGTGAGCTGTGAATATAGTATAGAAGGGGTTCCCCCAAGATATGAGTTTTTTCAAGGGTTCCCCCATGTTAAACATATAATTATTACTGTCTCCTGCCTTAAGCTTGTAACAGCTTTAAAGGTTTGCTTTTCAAACATGAACCTTTGGTTTTTACAGGTCACATAAATTGGGTAGGTTTCATATATTAAAAAAAATTATTGAAATATATTTACATTTTTAACAGGCAGTTATAAGATGAATGCATTGCCTGATAGCTTAAAGTTACACAGATGACTGGGTTGCCTCTGCAGCTAAACTACTATAAGTACTGATGTTTTAATTTATTTAATGGTCATGAAGCCTGTTCAATGCCAGTGTTCGCAATGAAATAAGCATCACTCTCTCCCTCAGAGTAAAGCCATCGTGTTGCATACATAACATACTTGCTGAGTTAAGGTTGTTTTGTACAATAACAAGTACACCTCTTTTATAATTAAAAAAATTAAACAGGAACCGGGGTTGATTTACTAAAGGATTGGCTGTTCACACAGCAAAAGTGAATTATCAGTGAGCAAGGGATAACTCAACCAACTTTGGCTACGTACACACGTGCACTAATTGTCATTGGAAAGGATCTTTCACAATCCTTTCCAATGACTGCACGATGCACTGTGCTCTCTCCCCCTTCACTTCCATTACCATTGTTCGTCGTCCATCGTCCGTGGATCCACCAGGACATTTGTTTGGATGATGGATGACGAGCCCTGTACACAAGCAAGATTCTTGTCTGATATCAGCCCTGAGCCGATTTCTTGACGAGAACCATTACATGTGTGTACCTAGCCTTAGTGAATGTGGCGTAAATTCTCTTTGCAAAGAATAGCCATTTATGTAGGGAAATGACTGGGTGGTAAAGTCAGCAAAGATTCACCTCATTCACTAAGCTAAGTGAATTGTCCCTTGCAGAGTGATAACTCATTTTGTCGATTGAACAGCCTTAACTGCCTTAGTAAGTCATACTCAAAATCCAAAACTGATGCTTACTAAGCAGAGATGGTAATAAGGTTGGACTTCTGTAGTGGTAAGGCATTGACAAAGTGTGAATTGGTGAGTATACCTGCTGAAGGGAGGACAACTATCAGAAGGCAATATCATTCTTCTTGAATGGGCAGGTGAGAATGTTTCCATTGTGTAATTTGTCCTTCTTTGTCCCCATTTGAATGCCAAAGCTCCAAAAACTCAGTACTTTAAAGGATTGGGTAACATGAGGCTCCCTCCTTCTGCTCACTCTCCAATGCATGTCTGAGCAGACAGTTAGTAGGCTAACTGCTCTTAAGGGGTCCACTGAACAGTTTGTAGATCTTGGTAAACTTACACCCAACCCAAAACTTTCATTTGGACTTTGGGGAGCTGAACAAACTCTTTAATAGGATGTACACATTCCAAATGAACAAAAACAGGTTAACCTTTTTTAACAACCAGTATTTACATTTTGAGACAGATATATAAATAATAAGTTAAACAAAGGAAGTTGTGTTTGCTTTATATATGTAGAAAAAAAGTAGATGCAGCCTTTGTCCATGGGTTGCCTAAAAGTACACCCCAATCACTAAACCCAACCACAAAAACCATACATATGTTTAGCAAGATAAGGTAATTCAAAAAGCTGTTATTGTTCTTTATAAATTTGCAACTTTCAATAAAATTTCTGGTATACCTGCCAAGTTCCTTGTTCAGTATAGGATGTAAATAGTTTCCTAAGTCTTTTTATGTCACCTAGTCACCTTTTTGCCTGCAGGAAACTGCATTCCATGGGAATAGACTGCTCTTCTCACCATCAGGAAATTATTGCATGTATTACCACTTGTTTTAGGTGGCGTAAAATATGGTAAAGGAGATCAGCAGTGGTTAGATGCATAAAGAAAATTGTGAAAGCACACTTTCTTTAACAAAAAAAAAAAAAAATATGTGACTCATCAATGCTATTTAGCATCCAGTAAGAATTTAAATCTACTTAAAATGAAAAATGTATCCTTTAGTAAGGTTATCCTATTGTTTATATATCATTATCTTTTAGTACATTCCACGTTTTCCTGTTACTCAATCTTTTTCCCCCCTCAGCTGGAATCTTTAAAATTTACATCAGATGGAAATGTTTCTTCAACCGCTTGGTTATCAAGAAAATCTTTTGAATTGCGAGTCTTCAGATCACATGCAGCTTTAGTTATTTTACAAATACAATTTGATAATGCTTACTGATGAATCCAAAATGGTAATTGCACAATCTATCCATGAGTTCAAAGTAATTATATATTTAAACGTGTTATTCTGCTTTATATCTCTGGAGACCCCAGGTAAAAAAGGTCTGTTATTATTTCCATTCCCAGTGCTAGGTAGAGGAAAATCAATTTCACTTAGCTTTAGCAAGTGGTACCTTGTATTCTGACCTTATTGAGCTGCAGCCTACACAGTATGTTTCATGATTAAAATTCAGCTCACTCTTCTTTTTTTAAACTGAAATCCTAAAAGGGACTTTTTGCTGTATATTACACAGTGGAACCAACCTTGTAAAATAACACCTTATGGTCACCTCCACATGCTAGCAATTCAATGATTGGATAGACCCCTTTATTCAAATAGTGCCTACAGAAAGGTCATATAGGTAACCAATAGATCATCCAAGAGCCGACCATCAGATGCCAAAAGAAGTCTTCAAACTTTTCATAACACTTTTTACTTAACAGTTTGCATTTTACAATACATCAAAGAAAAATCAGTATTCATTACAAACAGTGCAACAACAAATTATAAAACCAAGGAATAATATATATTCAATTTAAATGGTAACATAAAATTTGGGGTGGACACCAAGTAGGAAAGAAAAGAGAGAAATATTTTAAAACGATAATGATTTGAAGCCACCTAGCAAAACCCAGTAAGCAATGAATAGAATGGGGGTTATGAACCAGCCGAATCAAAGTCCTGATTTGAATCCCATTGAAGTGTTGTGGGTATTTTTAAAATTAGTAGTTTATCTAAAGAATCCCATGAACATCTCGGGAATGAAGGATTTTTGCATGGTGGAGTTGATGTCAGTGATGAGTATGGAGTTATATACAAATCACAAAAAAGTAATTTCCCCTTAAAAAAGGCAATGCCATCTTTTGAGCCTACTTTTCCACAGCACGCTATTACATTTATTCATATTTTTGCTGATTAAATGATTTAAAAGAAAATATGTCCTTGTGTTTTTGTTTAAACATATCACCTTTATCTGTAGGCTCTTGTATAAAGACAATATAATGTTTGTCTGCTCAAACAAGTTGACTATTTTCATGGAGAGAACTTTTTCACATGATTGTAGTTTGAAACACATCACTCTCACCCCATATATTTTTTTTTATAACATGATCTTATTCTGGGACCTACCCATCAATGTGCCTCTGATCTTAAGATCTTTGAGGAATAGCGTACACTGCAAGCGGCACCGATATATACATTACTATCTCATTAATCCATTCTCTTGGTTAGGATCTGGTATGCAGAAAATAATGTCCACATAAGATACCAAATGGAGCACAAAACTATGGAGGATCTCTAAGTATTCTGGTCTAAGTGAACCTGGTGGAGAAATACTGCTATGGAGAATGAAATGGGTTGGTCGATGACCAGAAGCACCTGCAATCCTGTGATGTTTTAGTGATCATAGCGGAGATGGCTGCTTAGTGTCTGGCAGGGGGTAATCCAAATTCAGTACCTTCCTGTATAGCACAACATAAAAACCTGTCTGAATGGATTGTTTACTCCTCACATTACAAAGCTTTGTTAGGTCACATGGATTTAATAGATCAATGCAACAATGCAAACCAGAATTTATTAAGATCTCATATTGTTTTGGCTAAACTGGTAATAGAATGGATACGTATTGTTTCTGTGATTTGTGTGTTGGAGAAGCAATCATATTACAGATGAATATTTTCATTTGATCACACAGTACATAACAATACTGAATACATTGGACCATACAGTATCTGAACATAATTAATAATTGTTTTGGGTTTTTTTGTAAAGCCTCATATGGATTGGAAACCACCACATAGGAGATAATAAAAAATGACATTGTACAGTCAGATTACTATGCAGGAAAAAATGCCAAGCTGGGGCCACTGATGACCCTGCCTGCCCTGGCATCATCTTCATTGCAATCTCCTATCTCCACCTGAACATACCTAAGCTGGGTATATTCTTGCCTAATTGCCATGCCATGTAAAACCTTGCCAGTGGTTACCATGCCACCCAGACCTGGTTATTTCTATTGTACAGCAGCGGGCACATATCATGGTCACATGTGCCCGGCTGGCATCACACAGGTTACTGTGCAGTGCCCGCCCCCAAGAGCCTTCTCCGCCAATGGCCATGCAGCTTGTTAAGGGGGCGGAGCGTGTGTCGGCTCACGGCTGGAGCAGGGATGGTAACGGAGCTGTGTTTATTTGTGTCCGGGGTACCGGGAGGGGGGCGGCGACTGGGGTGTTCGTAGTAAATGGCGGAGGGTAGAAGGAAGAGGGGTGCTGGGGGTATTTGTTGTATATAACAGGGTGGGACACCGGGGCAGCATGCAGGCTGCGCTGTGGAAGGATTATTATGGTGCAGGGAATACAGCCTATGACAGGCTGGAGGTCACAGAACATCCTTATATAGGGGGGATGGGGCACCCAGCACTAATACCCCTGGTATATCACTTTATTATGGGCTCAGGCACACAACTTTTATCTGCTTCTAAAGCTGCAAACAAAAAGAAAATCATTCCCTGCATTGCAGAATCCCTTTGGTACATCTCCTCGCATTTATCATTTTCCTCAAGTCACTTTCTGCTTTTAGGGTGACAACGCAGCATTGTTAGACTTTCCTGCAGTCTTAGTGTTGTCACCATAATCTTCCCACTGGCACAACAGCCATGCTCATTGATGCCCAGCCTGCAATGGCATTGGTTACTAATCCAGCCCTGCCCCCGATACCCCCCTATACACACAGTATCTGTACAGTATCATACAACAAAATCATCCCAGAACAAGCCCTTATTTATCTGTATATCTATTAGCATTGTGGAGAAGTTCATTTTCAAATTGCAAAAAGCTGGCACTGAAATCTTCTGTTTTCTATGATAATGAGAATGGTTCACAGCAGCCTGGCAGACTTCTAATATGATTACAGGCTGTTACGGCAATGTCACATGGGCAGTCTTAAAGCTGGCAATCCCGGATTTCTACCAGACTGCCAGTTTCTGTGAAACTGATTTCAGGTCACTAGCAGGTCAGCAACTTGCTGTGCTCATTCCAGAGGTGAGGGCAAGGCTGTGCTGCATGACTGCCGCAGCAGTCTCCTGTCTCATACCACTCTTGGAAAGAGTTACGTTTTTGATGCAATCTTTGAAATTAATCATTTGGTTGGCACTGTGATTTTACATGTCTCCCCTCAGCTGGTACCTTGCCAGGCACTGGAGGACTCACATGGCAGGGCTGGTTCAAATAGAACCAATGTCTGCACATGTGACAGCTGGCAGCAGTGAGTCATACAGGTAGTCCCCGGGTACATACGAGATAGGGAATGTAGGTTTGTTCTTAAGTTGAATTTGTATGTAAGTCGGAACAGGTTCATTATTTTCCTCTCAACATATTAGGCAGTGTGGTCTCAGTTAAGCTACGTACACACTTCCAATTATTATCGTCGGAAAACGAACGACGAACGTTCCTGCACGATATATATGAACGATCGTATAGCACCGATCTTGCACATAGAGGTAACGACACGATCGTTCGTAGATATTGTACACACAATAGATACGATCGTTTAAGCGATAGAGGAACTATGTGCACGACAGGAAAGTGAACGGACGTTCGTTCATCACGCATGCTCTGATCATGGACGATCAACGAACGACCGTACACACGAACGATGTTCAACGATCGTCGGCCAATCCGATCCGCCGGTCCGGTCGTTCGTTTCCATCTAGTTTCCTCGTTCGTCGGCGTCGTTGGTTACTTTTTTACGAACGATTTTTTGCCCAATCGATCGTTCGTCTTTCGATTGGAACGATAAAAATTGGAAGTGTGTACGCACCTTTACTGTATAAAATCCTCACTGTTAATTTGTTTGTGAGAATCACAAACAAAGCAAAAAAAAAATATTTATGGAGCCTGGACATTCATTAACTTCTGGAGCAAGCTGTGCTTTGATATGCAAAAAGAAACAGTTGCAGAGTTTGTCTTGGTCATTAAAGAGTTACAAGAAGCTTCAGAAAGAGCTCAAGCCTTAAAGCGTACCTAAAAACTCAGAGTTTTCACTTTACTAAAAAAGGGTAGACAACCCTTATTGTAAAGATAAAATTCTGTTGATTATTTTTTTTTTTTTTTACAAAAAAAGGGTGCAGCACCGCCCCTCAATTCTCAATCACCTAGGTGATCGAGAAAGAATGGGAGTGCACAGCTTCTCAGGATACCAATCTATCTTGGGCATGTGCAGAGGGATCCTTTTACGTAGCTCCTGGGTCAGGTGTATTAGGAAGAAGAACCTAGAAGGGAGGCAAAAATGGCGGCTCCCCGAGGGCCAGCCCGAAGACGGATGCCAGGACGACCCATGACCTGATGGAAGAGACCTCTGAAGGGTCCAGACTGCCTGCGGAATTGAAGGTGTGTGTATTTTTTGTGTTTCGGGGGATTTTGAGTTTAGTTCCTCTTTAGGATCACCCACAACCTCAGCTGTATTTAGTTAGTTAGTTAGTTTAGTTTAGCAAGTTCTTCATTTGTAGCCACTCTATTGTGTTGAAGATAGCTGAGATTACAAGTATAAATACCCCCATCCATGATACACAATGTACGGAATCATGGGACATGTAGTTTTCTTATAAACAGCTGAAATTGGTGCTGCTATGTGAAAACCATCAGCAGTCTCTACAGATATTTACTGCATGAACAAAAACATGTTTATATTTGTAAAACATCTGTTACTCATATATAATTGTGTGCTTGTTACTCCATTTTATTTATTATTATGTGGGGACTGTGACTTTAGATCTATTAGATTTCCAATGTTTCAATAGTTGTCAGTATTCTGGTTCAGGTGCAGTTTAAGGCTGATAAACACACTTCATGCACCTGGACTGAACATTTAGGGAAGCTTTGGGTATGATGTGCATGGCACTCATATAAGTTCACAAAAAACCTTATTAATTGGAAATTTTAAATTAAAACAAGAATATGTAAACCCTAAACAAAAATGTATTTTATTACAACTCCTAATAAATATATTATTGAAAATAATTTAAATAATTCTATTTGATAGATGCCAAAAAACAATCTGTTGATCTTGCTAGAAATCTATTGATGTGCTTTGTACATTGCAGTGTTACTAGAAAGTATGTTAATGTCTATACAACAATAGGGACCACAAAACACCTTCCTCAAATGTTATTTGGATGAGGACGGGGGGAGGTGTTCTATAATCCTGTTCTACACATTTCCTGTTCTACTGTGATAACACAACCACTGATATATTACAAAGAATGATCATTGTCACAATGTTAATGACATGATCACCAGGTGAAGAAAAAATGAAATTAAAATACACCCACTGCATCTAAAGACACATTTGTGTTCTTGGGTTTAGATACAATTTATTTGAATTAGGCATAGGTATAATATAATATTTAATTTGGAGTCTTTGCAAACAGCTGATGTTAGCTGATATAAACATACTGAAATTCAATCCTTCACTTGCATTTATGTTGGGTTCCCTATCAGTGACTTGCTAGGAGATGGTGCTGACATTGCCGAGTGATGAGGGGTGAAATATGTGCTCCAAGATATAAATATATGCACAGACAGTATTTGGCAGAATACCCACTATACCTTTTGTAGAATTACCATGCTGTATACAAATGTTTCTCAGCCAGGGTTCTATTGAACCCTAGGGTTCCTCCAGAGGTTGTTAGGGGTTCTTTGAGCAATTTCTGCTTCTTAGGTCAGTTTAAGGGACACAAATGATGTTTTTGGCTATCTTTAAGGGTGATATTCTTCCCTCTGGCCAACAATGTGAGAATCATTCTTCCCACTGAGCACCACACTAATATACTGTAAACTGTGGATAAAGTAATTATAGGAGGGGTTCCCTGAAGACCTGAAAGTTATTTCAAGGGTTCCCCTATGTTAAAACGGTTGATGAAAGGTTGAGAAAGGCTGCTCTCTGCAGTCACATTGTATAGTCAGTAATGTTCTACCAACAGCTATGTAGTGTTAGATTGCAAAAACAAAATCCATGGTGACTCTAAATAAGGATGGAAGGGAGCTCGAACATCTGTATTTACTGTGTTTTTTTTATTACTTGTGTGTACTGTGCAAAGAGGGAGCTTAATCTATACTAAGAGAAGCATGTAGACTGATGAGGACTTTTTGATATAAATATTTTGATATATAAGAGGAAATCATAAAATATTCTATATACAAGGCTTTTGCCTCGTACCAACAAAATACTTTTTTTATCTACGCCTTTTATTTTCCTGGGATCAGTCTTGTGCCCAACTGACCATTGTTCATCATTTTTTAAATATCTGGAAAGCTGACTGCATTGTGAAGAGTGATTGACCTGTAAATATCATTAAGTTTCTTTTGTGTAACTATAACCAAAGTATAAATAGGAAACAATAACAACAATGACAATAACCAACTTATAAATAAGAAACAATGGCTAATAAACTGGGGCATGAGAGGAGATAGCCTATATACCAGAGCCATGCATTGTTCGGGGCCATCAATGACTCTGGATTCCTGAAAGATCACTGTTGACTGTTAACTTTTAATTACCTTTCTGTCATTCTTTCTTTTGTATAAATACCACCACCTTTCCTGAAAAAATCAGAACAATAACCACCTTTGATTGTTCTCACACATGTGTCTGTAAAGACTACAGCTATAGCAAGAAGTCTCTGTTCCTTCAAGAGAGAACTATGTTCATCCTCAACAAGACTGGCACTGTTGGCATTGCAGTGGTACATCTTGTAGTAATCTTAGATTAATCAGTAAACAAAAACATATTGATGTAAATTGGTGCCAATACAAATCAGTAATTTCCTCTTTTTAACTGAGTCCAGAAATGCTCTTATGTTAACAGTAACAGGTTATCAGTGTTCAGAATGGCAGCAGGAACAGACATTTCTATGTGGCTCCTGACCTCTGGCACCTCCTGCACCACTGGCCTGGTTCTTGAAGAAACAGCATTGGAACATTTTGCAGTGGGTGGTAATTGTCTCCACTCTGGCTCAGTGTTCTCCTTGCTGGAGGCTCTGATGACAGGAAGTAAAGCCCTGACAATATGGCCACCTCTACACAGATACATAGCACAGAACATGTAAGTCTAATCCAGGGAATTCATCAGCTCCAGGGTAACCCCAGCAATTTTGGTAACTAGTTATTAGTCTGCCATTTTTATGTGGTGTTCAGCTCCCCTTTAAGCAAAACAAAAAGATTACAATTTACAAAGGGCATTGCACTGAAAAGAATTATGTCACTAAACTTTTAAAACCAAACCTGTTTTACTAACAGCTGTAATTTATTTTTTTTTACAGTCAGCACCAGACTCAGGAACAGCTCCACCTGGCCAATCTGCATCTTTTCCTACTGCTCCTCCCCTAATGCCTCCACCTTTTGTAAGTGTGTTAACTGCATGTTATTATTATTATTAGTAAACAGGATTTATATAGCGCCAATTTATTAAGCAGCACTGTAAATTAAATAGGGGTTGCAAATGACAGGCAGATACAGACAGTGGCACAGGAGGAGGAGAGGACCCTGTCCCGAAGAGCTTACAATCTAGGAGAATGTTTTACAGGTATGAATTGGTACAAACGGCAAGTGTATACTCTGTGTGCCTTTTTTTATGCTTTTGTGGTATTTTCCTCTACAGCTTATCAGCTCTTATCTCTTTCTTTTTGTCTTCAGCTGTAAAAAGACTCTACAGTTATATACAAGGCATTAATATTGATGCTGCTGTTTTATTACAGATGTTAGATTTGGGCCCAGATAACTATTATAACACCACTACATATTTTATTTCATGATGATTTTTTCCCCCAAAAAAATTTTTATCCACAATGATAAATGTTATTAAGACGTGTAATATTTATTTTTTGCTTGAAATAAAAACATGAATCTGAAGCCTTTTTTGTCTTAAATCATTTTTTTTTTTATTTTGTGATTTATTTTATTATCATCACCTTAAACGGCTCCTTTTCTGCTGTCCCAGTGTTACTTTTAGAGGGCATAACATGTGTGGCATGGTAGCAGTAAATTACTGCTACATAGGGCATGTTATGCTTTTTGGGGGATAAAGAATAGAAGAGTTAAGCTCCCTTCACATTTTTGTGCTGTCCTTTGCTCTATTTAACTATATACATTCTCTCCGAAAATACAACAGGAAGTCTTTTTACTTTTGATACCATTTAGATTTTTAAAAATATCTTAAAAACATGTTTGCAGACCTATTAGACAAGGCCCTGAATACTAATTTGTAATAAAAAATAAAATATCAGTTCTAAATAATTCCTCATTTTACTTCCATAAAACTAATCTCTCAATTATATTCACGGCCATCTGTCAAAAAAAACAGCAGTTATCACCTTCAATATATTGTGTGGAATTACAAAACAAAAAAAACAACCAATCATGATGCAGATCGCTGTCTGTGCTTTTGTCTTGAGCACTAATTGCAATAGTTATTTAGGATTCTTATTAAAGTATTTTTTTTGTCTTGGGAGTTTTCTTTATAAAGATGATTTTGCTTGGCAGATCAGTCATATAGTTATTGTAACGTTAACCAATAGATTCTGACACTTATAAATTTGGTCTGGTTACCAAGGTCTAATAGTCACAAAAGGATTAGGCAAACACAGGTATGTTTGAAAGCATATAGTGTGTATATTTAAAGCAGAACCGTAGACAAAAGCAAGAACTGCATACATGAATCAGTTTGTCAAAGTGTTATCACAACAGTTAACATTTTGTATCCTCCATTCATCTTGTCGGTAGATATGATATGACTTTTTTTCCATTTGGTGCCTAAAAGGTGTTTGCAGGACTTGGGATTTAATTTGTATTTTATGTTCCATTTCACATATAAGTACATCTAAGACTACTGTCTACCACAGGCTGTGCAGTTTTACTGGAGAATGAATAGTTTTGTCACCTAATGCATAAAGTGGAAAAATAAGTGATCTACTGGCACAATTAGCTGAAAAAAATATGATTTCTGATTTTTTTTTTTATTGTTTTTTTAGGATTCTGCACTTTGCATATTGACTTTTAGCATCCAAAGAGTTTCTTGCTGTCTTTCAGGTCATATAGACATGCAAACAGCAACTGAAACAATTTAGATTAAAAATCACTGTAAAATCAGTAAAAAGTAAAATCACTGAAAAACTCAAAGTGGGCTTTTAACTTAAATAATTTGTGAGTAGGCAAGCATTTTATTGCAGAACAGACATGTCTACAACAATGGATTCTTGTCATTTTTTCATTGTAAGCTGAACTGCACATGTGCAGCTCAGTATATTCGGTATATGCCGAGACAAATGCACTCACACACCACACTGGACGAGCATGTCCACGGTGGCAAAGTAGCTTACACATGCCACACTGCTGGAGGTTAGAAGTATAACCTCACCTTAAGATTACCAACTTAAGGAAATACTTTGTTGTAAAAGTTTTAACTTTTTTTACAGTTTTGTAAAAATAAAATATCACTTACTAAAATTAAATAGCCCATGTTTGTTTTGTGGTAAAAATGAGTTTAATTTATTAGTTAAAGGGAAAAAGCACCAAGTACATAGCAAACAGTCAGAATCGTTCATTAGTATAGCTTAGGAGCCTTGTTAATGCATTAGTTTATGTATAGAATGGTGGGAAAATATCCAGCAGCTGTAGTGGGAAGATCTAACAACCCAGGACGGAAAGCAAATGTTTTAATAAAGGTCCTAATAATCATCTTTTAGACCATATACAAGAAATTGCCATTTTTTTTTATAGATGCCTCCCCCTGGGCTTCCACCTCCCTTTCCACCAATTGGATTGCCACCAGTTGGACAGAGGGGTGCTGCAATGCCCCCTATTCCACATGCGATGATGCCACCAATGATTCCACCCATGGCAGGACCACCACCTCTTGCTCAGGTATGAACTTTCAGTGTCATTGTACTGTACAGAAAAAAAAGATGTACAGTAAATGACATGAACATTTAAAGTGTACATTTTTTAAGTTAGAAAATAGTTTTTCAGTCTGTGCATTGGGAAGATTTCTCTTTCCTTTGTCAGAGACAAAGGATACAATTATACCCTTATTTAGTTGTCATTATAAAAGCATTCTCTTTTGGAAGCTATCCTCCCCCCCATTTTTTTCACATGACTTTAAATTGTGGATGACTTTCTGTACAAGGACAAGTAGGGATAATATCCACAGGTAAAACAAAAAAAGTTTTTTCCTCAATCTATAGGAGAATATACTAATATATCTGGCTTACCTTTAAATGACCACTCACATCAAATAAGCTTATTCGCTGACGATGTTATAACAGACCCTATAAATTCAATACCACATCCACAGAGAACATTGGACCTTTTTAGCAAGATTTCTTACTATAAAATTATTGCTATTAAATCACACATTCTTCATATTCATATAACAACTAAGATAAAAACTACATTAACAAATGTCTTCCTTTAAAGTGTGTTATAAGTGGGCTAATAACATATCATATCTGGGTATTACACTTACCCCCTCTATTTCTGAAATGTTTAATGCAAATTATAAACCTCCTTTAGCACAAATATCACAAGATTTAAGAGCAATAGCTCATTATGAACTATCGACATGGGGATGTATTGGAGCTTTTTAAATGATTACACTGGCAAAAATATGTTTTTATATCACTTCCAATTCCTTAATCTAAATCATTTATACTTTCTCTTCATGATTAAATGAATTAATAGGTGTATTTGGGCTGACATAAAACCCTGCTGCTCACATAATCGTAATTTAATCGTAAATTTGGGTGTTTTGGTCTCCCAGATATACAAAACTACTACTTTGCAGTTAATTTTGACCAAATGCAATATTTAAGGAATCTAAATGTGGAAAAACTATGGGTACTAATGGAATCAGACCTGCTCTCCCCAGGTCATCCTAAATGGGTATTGGTATCATGGTTATTGGGAGAGAAACCATCTTTGATGCTACCGCCCATGTTAAGGGCAATATTCAATGTTGTTATTACAGAAAATGCTACTTTCCCAATCTACAACTGGAATTACAATTAATATTCCAATTTTGAAAATTTATATTCCTAAGATAAATTTGTCAACATAGGAAGGAGGTGGCATTACAGAGATTCATCCACAGGTTAATACACAAAGATTTGAACCATTTTAATTTCTTCAGATTTCCTATTCCTTACCAGCAAGGGAAACTTATACGTATCTCCTGATACAACATTGTATTACATCAGATTTAATTTCATCCAAAATTATTGCACACCAGAAACTAACCAAATACTACAATTGTCTTTGTATACTAAATGAATTTCCCCTTGTTACAAAGTTTTTACAAATAATATTATTTTTACTAAAACACCTTCTATGGTAAAATAGGAGATGGAAATGGGCAACTCCAATATCTGCCCAATTATGGGAAAAAAGAAATTTTTTAACCCAGCAGGCCACTAGTTCTGCCAATCCCTGGGAATTGTTGAATACAATATTGAATAGGTGGCATTACAAAACTTCTAAATTCCTTGCAAATTACTCTCCTAACTGCTGGAGAAAATGTGGAGAAGTAGGTTCATTGTCACATATGTTCTGGTACTGTCTATCCCTGAGATCATACTGGAAATAAATGTTTACAGTAATCTCAGAATTAACCAATTATGTCCCAATTGTTTCAACACCCCAATTAACGATACTTCATATAGATATTGATCGTATGCATCCAAAAGTCAGAACTTTACATGTTGTTGGTCCAGATGGTTGAGAAATCCAAGATGCAAACTCACTGGCTCATGAAAAAAATGTATAAAATAAGTATTTTAGATATAATAAACTTCTTTTCTTTTTTTTCTTTCCTTCTACTTCATTTTTCCAATCTAGTATTCTTTCTTTGTTCATTTTTTGTTTTTTTCTTTAAATATCCTCATTTTGATATTTGTTCATGATAAGTGAGATACTTATCAACCAATAGAACAATGTTCAATATTTCATTATAGATAATATACTTGTTGTTGTTAGAATATTGTTTATTATGAAAGATTTAATAAAAGCTATTAAAATAGTAAAAAAACGTGTTTTCTTTACATAAACTTTAAATATGGGGTGCTCTACTATTTTCCACTATTATCTACTACTTTTTCTGCTTTTTTTTTTTGTAATAAAGCATTTACTGAAATAAAAGTAGTATGCTCTGTAACATATAGTTATCTGTGATTATACTCATGTCTGATCATCTGCAAGTTTTATCAATGTTTTATGAGTTTATTTGGTTTATAGAATTAGTCTTTGATATGACTATTAACTTTTATTCTGCTCCAAAGCTTCCAAGCCTGGTGCCACCATTATTGCCGACCATGATGCTACCAGCAGTAACAACCACAGCCTCTTCAATGGTCAGTATGTTCAGTTTCATTCCATCTGTTACACAAAAGGATATATATCACAAAACACTGCTAGCATTAACAGAATATAAACCTCTTTCATGAGCTCAACATCCTATTTTTTAAACTTAAAAAGTATCAAGTGTCTGTCTGCCTATATGTGTTTCTGCCCCCCCCCCCCCCCCCCCCCCCCCATCCTTGTCCACCAGACACTATCCTTTGTGTACCTAATGTAGCATGTACGTGCTTGAGCATTTTGCACGTGTATATGTAGCCTTTGTTCCTTTTTTATTTGCTGCAATGGCTCAACTTTTGCACCCACCAGCAGTGTTATATTCTGTACTAACCCACTGTCTCTTTTGCTGGACAGCAAATGTGGAAGAACAATATAAATAAGGGAGTGTGAAATTAAAAAAATAATTGATATACATAATACTTTTATGTGTGATCATTACATACAGTCATTTTTGTTCTAAATGTTCCTGTGTACATAAGTAAAATGTGGATTTATCCTTTGACAGGTGGCAGCTCCAGGGACAGAATCTGTTGGCTGTAAGTATTCTGCTTAGAAGAAGGAATAAATGGAGAGTCAGGGATACTGTAAGGTCAGCAACCTTTTTTCATGTATGTGTAAAATTACAAACATTAAACATCCAGCATGCCATTGTACAACAGCATGCCCTGGATTTCAGATCAGCTCCAAAACCTTTAGCCTTCAGATCTCAAATCACTTCTCAGTCCTGCACCTTCACACCTCAGATGAGGCTATTTCTGCACCTTTAGATTTCAGATCAGCTCCAATTCCTGTACCATCGGATAGGGGCTCCACATAAGAAGGAACAATGTGGGCAGAGTAGCTTCTTCAATAGTTTTTTTCACAGTGCGGCTTACCTAGGTACTAGGGGGAGGGTTGTCACCCAAATGTCAGTGACGTTCACGCTTTATTATGTCAAGGAGGTGGTTGTAGGCAGCAGGTGCCCACCAGAAGATCCTCTGGTCCTCCTGCAATTGATTCCGAGCCTACACACTAGCCATGTGATACCTATCCAGGTGTCACTGGAATTGATTTTGCATGCCTGCACAGAGATGCATTACTTAGGTTGTCTATCCATGTTGTAGAATAATATTTAGCTTTTTCACAAACTTAATCTTATGTGCTTTTTGATTTCCTATCTCTATAAACCTAACTGTTTTGTGTGTGTGTGTTTTCAGCACCTGTGACACAGCCAGCTCCATCTGTGAGTAGCCTAATATCTCATCTAATCCGGTGTTTTCTAAACTTTAGTGAATAGTACACCATCATCATCAGTTTTGTCAACCCTAAGCACTATCTGTAGTCTCATTGTTTACTCAAAGGTTCCATTCACAAAAGCATAATGTATGTCACATTTTAAATGCATAGATTAAAAATGTATACTGTTTTACCTGACTTACACACACACGTGACACATATGTTTAGTTCAGTTATGGAAATAAGTCACCTCTATATTGGAGAGTTTTCTTATTTCTTCTTGTCCTGATTGCAGCATGTAGCATAGACAGGAAGTGAGGGGAAATCGTCAAGAAAACACCAATAGAACCCTCCCACTAACTTTTATTATTGTTATTGTCCCTGATTAGGGTTTTACTTTGTTTCACTGGTTGTAAAATTCCCCCCCTCCAAACACACACTTTATCACTAAAAAAATAAATAATTTTTTGTTGAAGTAAACTTTGTTTCTTGTTTTTAATTTCTGTTTAAATCCCTTGCAAAATCTTATAAGTGTAATCCAATTTGAAATATTGATCTAACTCAATTGTCTGCTACAATTTTCAGGTGCCAAAGATGACTGTGGATGACCAGTCACCCTCTCAGGACATTCCAAAAAAGGTTTCATTCTGTTTTTGCATTTATTTGATTTTTGGGAACATGTTTTTTCCTTCGTTTTTCCTGTACATGCAAAAATTGTCAGTTTGTGCTACTTGACATCTGAAAACATTAACTTTGCTGTTTTTTTATTCTTTTCTTTTTGTTAATCTTAGAAATCCCTGTGGACAGAGCACAAAGCACCAGATGGACGAACCTACTACTATAACACAGAAACCAAGCAATCCACTTGGGAGAAGCCAGATGAGCTGAAGTCTAAAACAGAGGTAACATTATCAGGTCTTTGCAGTATGGCAAGGAGAAAAGTTTAAAAGCCATAACTATGATTTTGGAAGACAATATAAGTCTAGATACTGGTATTAGTTATAGGTTCCTGTCAGCTGGTATTTTCCTTTTTATTGATTACTGTCTGTATTACTTTTTACTCATAAGATATGACAATGGCTTTGAAATGAGATGCACAACAAGCTAAAGCTGAAACAAACTATGACCATATAGTGTACATAAGCACTAAATGAATCAGGTCAGTGGAATAAACTGAATTATTCTAGGTTTTTTAATTGATTGCAGTAGACCATAACTATGATCTTCCGTCTATGATATCTGTTTCTAGAGGTAGGTTACCCGCCCAAAGATTGCAGTTAGAGATAAAGGTGTTAGTAAAATAAGTTGTAGAGAGGTTGCTTAAGGTAGGCTTCTTCCACAGAATTACAAAACTGTTGACTGGAAATGGTTAATGCTTGTGTTTTTAATTTTTTCTTTTACAAAAGAGTTTTATTGAAAACACATAATCAAGTACAAACAACAAGGAACATAAAATAGATGAGAAAATGAAAAAACTTAAAATATGAAAAAGACCAAACAACATTTTACATATTGATAAAAAGCAAAAAAAAAAAAAGAATCAAGCAATTATTACTTCGAAACAATCTTTGTAAGTCAACTAAATTCTCTGCTATAGATACTCCTTCAAATCATACACTCATGGTATGCGGATCATCCAGAAAACAAAAAGACAAACAAACAAAATAGAATTTATAAAAATGTCCTGTTACAATGTAAAACATTCACTTCCATATGTAAAAAGGAAAGAGTCCTAGAGGACGGTAAGTAATAGTTCAGCCAAGATTGCCATACAGCCAAAAATGTATCATGAGAATCATTATAATGGCCGTAATCTTTTCATTAATCATTGTCCTATGCATACGGTTTTTAATTTCCATAATGTTCAATCCAGAGGTTTTCCATGCGTGTGCAATTGTCTACTTGGTAACCATAAAAAAATGCGAAATAAGAGCAGAAGATTTTCTATCAACATATCCCAAAATGCGAAATAAGAGCAGAAGATTTTCTATCAACATTGGGAATTTATTATTATTATTATTATTATTATTATTATTAAACAGGATTTATATAGCGCCAACATATTACGCAGCGCTGTACATTAAATAGGGATTGCAAATGACAGACTAATACAGACAGTGATACAGGAGGAGAGGACCCTGCCCCGAAGAGCTTACAATCTAGTAGGAATAAGGACATGAAACAGCGCATGCCATGGGTCTTTAGACAAATTTATCCGTGGTATAGTATTATTATATGGTATATGGCATATGGTATACTTTTGTCCACAGTCTGGCCACTTTAGGACAAAGCCACCATATATGGCCCATGGTACCTTTTGCTGAGCATCCTCTTAAACAATTCGGTGACACCAAGGGGACCGCATGTGCCATTCTAGCAGGGGTAAGATACCATCGCATTAGAACTTTAAAAGAGTTTTCTAGAGCAAATACATTTCTAGAGGATATGGAAATAGCCTGCCATAAATTAAGGGCATCCTCTGAAAAAACTATTGCAACCTCCCTTTCCCATGTTGATAAATATGACAACGGTTTACAGAATTGTACTTTTTTGATGCATATAGAAAAGAAATCGCACCCTCTAAGACTAGCTTATCTTCTCAGACTCGTTCAAAGGCTGTGATAGTTAAAGAGGGTCGTCAACCAGACCATTAACTAAGTGTCGAATTTGCAAATAACGAAAAAGTTCCCGATTGGGATTATTATACTTCTCTTTTAAATAGCTGAAGCAGTGTACACCTAAACTAGATATCAAAGATCCCACCGTGATAAAATTCCTTTTATTCCACCACCTGAAACTAGACCTAGCTTTAAAACCCGGTTGGAAAAGTGTATTATCAAATAGATCCATTAATGGATGGGGAACACTAATAAATTTAGCTTTCTGCTTAAGAGAATCCCAAAGCCGTAGCATATGCTGCAAAAATGGACTCACATTCTTAGATCTAACTAATGGTGGGCTCCAAATTAAATTCCTCAGTAAACCTGGAGAAATAAGAGTTGATTCTATCAATACCCATGAAGGACAATATATAATATGGATAATAAAAAGAGCAAGCCAATTGGGAAGCTTTATATTAAGAATAAAAATGTGGTACTCCAAGACCACCATTCAATTTAGGCAATTTATGGCAAACTTGCCAATACGAGGGGGTCCAGATTTCCATATAAACCGCAACACTTTTCTCTGGATAGTTTGACATATCCCAAAAGGGAGAGATATAGGGAGAACCCGCATAAAGTACAACATTTTGGGCAAAAAAGGCATCTTTATAGCATTGATGCATCCAAACCATCATAGGTATGGCATATTCCAGGACTGCAAAGGGACCTTATTAGAGGCGCATAATTTGCTTTTAAAAAAGGTTCACCATGATCTTCTACTGACTGAACACCTAAATAAGGTAATTTCTTAACCCAGTTGTACAGAAAATGAGCCCGAACTATATCAAGTTCAGCATTTGTAAGAGAAACATTCAGCGCCAGTGATTTAGTGGGATGGAATTAAAGCCCCGAAATCTCTTCAAAACCCGCAAAAATCTTCACAGGTGAAGGTCACATGGGAAGTGGTTACATACAACAAAATGTCATTCGCAGATAGTGAAATTTTATATATTGTGAGTATATTGTGAAGTATTGATCCTGGAACTTCAGTACTCATAGGTCATATCAAGCGACAAGAGCATTAACCCTTGACTAGACCTCCTGGCTAAATAACTAAGCAAGATTGTACGGCGAATACTATCAGATGCCTGGCGTCCGTGTCCGGGAATCAAGCCGACTTGATCCTTATGGATCATAGAGGGCAGAAATCCATTCAACCTAGAGGCAAGCACTTTGGCCAAAGTTTTCAAATCAATATTAAGCAATGATATAGGTCTATGATTGACCAATCAAGATGGCCCTTATCCGGCTTAGGGATCATTACCACCTGTGCTTGTAACATATGAACACTAGGCGAACCAGAAGCTTTAAAATCGTTAAAAAGTATAGTCAGATAAGGGTCAACACGGTCCGTCATCTTTTTATAAAAAAGAGCCGTAAACCCGTCCAGGCCACCCTTCTTGCCAATCTTAAGGGACTTAATTGCATCTAGCACTTCTAAAACGGTAATATCAGCACCCAAACAACCTGCCTAATCACTATTTAGTGCCGGAATGTGTATTGTGGATAAAAATGCTTGAATTCTTGAAGATGGAATCTCGGGGGGCGCACTATACAATTTTTTCTAATTGGTAACTAAATTCGTTTGTTATATTGAGAGGGTTAGAAGTATTGATATGACTCTTAGTTCTCAAAGTAAACACAGATTTATATTTAGGTATCTGCCTCAGTTTATTAGCCAACATAGTACCAATTTTTTTTGCATTCGCGTAAAACGTTTGTTGCGCCCACCTCAGATTACGCTCAGCCGTGTCAGCCAAACACAAATTCAGTTCCGTTCTAGTTTGAAGATACCATTTCCTATTACGTTCTGTGGGATGTCTCTTAAAACTGTGAGAGAGTACCTCCAATTCCGCCTCCAGCTTAGCTATAGTTTGGATACGTTCTTGTTTACGTTTGGAGGCGTGTCTAATAGGAACTCCCCATATAACAGTCTTATAGGCATCCCAAAGAATCATAGGGAGAAGAAACACTGCCAGAATTTATTCCAAAAAAATTCAGTAGTTTGTGCTATTAAATCTGCCATATTCGTAGAATACGACAACAAGGAGTCATTAAGTCACCAATTTTCTGAGGAAGGTATAGGAAAAAATGAATTGCACACCAAAAGGACAGGATCATGATCTGTCCAGGCCACTGTTAAAAAAAGGGAGTCAGTCACTTGTGTCAATAAAGTTTGTGAAATAAAAATATGATCTATACGTGAATGTGAATTATGTGGGTGTGAAAAAAACATAAAATCTCTAGCCAAAGGGTGACACTCTCTCCAAACACCATTTATGTCTAAATTATTCAAAGAACTAAAAGCAAGTGTTTCTTGTTTAGCAATAGACCCATCTAATTCAGACTTACCCAATTTTGAATTCAAAACCATATTGGAATCGCCAGTGCCTTGCAAGTGATCATGTAAAATACTAATCAAGTGAGAAAAAAAAGGTATTTGCTTTGTATTAGGTGCATAATATGTGCATATAGTGACCATATTATCAAGAATGTAACCTACCAGTAATAAATAGCGAACCTGTAGGTCAGAAAATTGCTTATGACAAATAAAAGGTGTCTTCTTATGAATTGCTACTGAAAAACACCTCTTTTTTAACTGGGGCATTGGCTTGATAGAATTGTGCATAGGAAGCATGTAAATATTTCAGTGCAGAAGAAGCAGAGATGTGAGTCACCTGTAAGCACGATTTTATTAGATCTAAGATAATTAAATATGGTGGACCGTTTATTGGGGGAATTCATTCCCTGCACATTTAAGGTTCGAACTTTCAATGCCATCAGGAACTCTTGACTGGCAAATTGCAATTCCCTTACAAAAACCTAGGTACAGGGCACAAAAAAAAAAAAAACATACAGTCAGCATAAAAAAAGAAAAACAAAATAAAATAAGGTACACAAAAACAAACTCAAAAGAAACGAAAAATTCTGAATTCTAATCAAAATATACAAAAGAACCATGGATGGGGAAGCACCATAGTGCATCATAGTTGACCCTTGGTTCCAAAATAAAGGGGGGGAACCAATATAATTGAGGTCAACATAAAGAAGAAAAGCGGGAACAAGTGTCACCTCTGGAAAAGGTAATCTTAAAACACCGACCATCACACCGTGGGGTTTGAAATAAGTTCAAAAATTATGAAAAAAAAAGGTATACACAACAATCGCATATGACTAAGGGGTGCAAACATAACACCACAAAACAAAAAAAAAGAAAACACATATGAAATATCAAAAAAAGCACTAATACAAGTAGAATGAACTAACTTAATAGAACAAGAAATGTTTAACCGTCTGTCACTTTCCGAAAGGATTGTGATTGCAGGCGACCCAAAGCCTTAGAATAAGCCATTTCCTGTGAGCTGTGTTTCTTCATAGAAAGTTCCTGGGAACCTGCTTGTATCGATGGTGCCTGTGATGCGCGGGACATTTGAGAGGTATTCACTGTAGGATGTAGATACAAGCCCGCCAAACATTTCTGCAAATCAGCTGCAGTAACCACCGAATATGGGCAATTTTGATATATAAAAGACAATTTAAATAGAAATCACCATCGATATCTCATTATATTATCTTGAAGAGTCCGCAAATATGGTTTTAAAGCCCTCTGCTTTTTGCAAAAATTTTTAATTCTTTAATTTATTTTATTTAGGCAGAGGAAAGCTTTTTATTTGCTTTAGAGGTCTCATCCCTCATAATGTTCCTAATTTTATCAAGCCATTTCTCACCTGGTTCATGATCAGAGGGGGAGAGATCCGTAGGAAACTGCTGCTGGCTGGAATCAGAAGAAGGGGAATCATCTAAGGGATCCCTGGCAGATTCATCAGCGCTGGAAGCCTCCTGTGCCAATTTAGAATGCAAACCACGGTGTGATCTCCGCGGCTGAAGGGGCCGTTTCGCCAGTTATCCAGTCGGTCCCATGGTCCCTGAGGGTTTCACAGCGAGTCTGTTGATTAAAGAGGTGGGTATATCTCCGGTAGCTTGCCTGATCTTCACGGAAGAAGACCAGTGTGCCCGAGGTGCGTGGAGCCGGATCAACACACAGCCATCTTGGTCCGCTGCGCGCATACGCCCTGTGTGTTTTTAATTTTTTTTAATAGGTATCGGATGCAAAAAATGTTTTCACTTAAATGCAGGTTCAGGAAAGAAGCCATAAACATAACCATCCTGCAGAAAGACAGAGCTGCTGAAATATCCATTTTATATCTTTTCAGTATCTCTGTAAAGACAAAGCTAGACTTAACCTTCTATTAGTGCCTAAGTTAGTCAGCTCTCTAATGGTGATGAGGACTAAGAAATCATGAGGAATTAGATTTATATTTATATAAGTTATATTGAATATGTAATTTATAATATTTAGGAAGTAATTTAAAAGCTTAGGGCTATGTCTGTATTTCTGAAGTATTAATATTATTATTACACAGTATTTATATAACACCATCATATTATACAGCGCTATACAAAGTCCATAGTCACGTCACTAACTGTCCCTCAAAGGAGCTCACAATCTAATGTCCCTACTCCTCATATGTCTTTATTACAGTCTGCAAGCTCCATGCAGATAGTGTCCTGGCCGAGATTTGAAACTGGGACCTAGTGCTGCAAAGGCCAGAGTGCTAACCACTGAGCCACTGTGCTGCCCCTGTATTAAATGAGTATAACTAGAAGTTCAACTGGAACTGAACTCTGCAAGGGCGGCTAAAAAAAGTCAGATGGGGCAACTGACTAGCCCAAATTTTTCGCCTGTAATTTCCCTGCAGCAGATATTTTCTTATTGCTGAATTATCATGTTTTTTGTGAACTTTGTTAACATCTTGGTAGAGGCAGGGCCACTGCTTCTTCATGCCTTAGCCTTTAGCAAGAGGAACAGTGAGCAGCACAATATTGATATCACTAAATCTCATTCTAAACCTCCTCAGTTCAACAATCAGATGCAAGTGTCTAAGATCTTACTATAGATATACAGCCAAGAGGATGTGAAGCACAGGAGTTCCTAGGCACACTTACATACTAGAAGGTTTACTGCTATTTTTCAGAGGAAATTTTAAATAGATTTTTAAATAAATAAAGTACTTCTTAATCACAAAACATTTCTTAATGTTCACTATACCACAGCACATTTTCAGTTTCTGAGTTCAAGTCCACTGTATAACCCTTTCTTAAGGTTCTCTTATAAAAGGTTAGTGTAAATGTAATTTAAAGTTTTAAAAATAGATTGTTTCTTTATTCTTGTCTTAGCCTTACCACGATCTTCTTTTTCCCAAGAACAAGCTAAAATTAATACCACTGCATTCCCTGTGAGAGCAGCAGTATCTTTAGTAGTCCAACACATCCCCTGCACAGTCACAGCTGTGCTCCTGAGAAGGGAGCATGTGTGTTGTCGATTTGAGGTATACTGGGTTTTTAAGTTGAGGTTGCTCAAGCTGAAAATAATAAAATAAACAACAAGTTATTACTGATGTTCCTTTTCCTTTTTCGTAACAGGCGAGAATCATCTGACATGTGTACATCTTACTCTACATATGTATTAAATACATTTGGGTGCCTGTGGGCATATATTAATACAGAAGTGGGATTGTTTACTGTTATCTGATCTTTTGTATGTGTATATTACAAGAATAAGGCTACATTTCTCCTGTAACTTTATTTTACATTTTTTTCTTCTTTTAGCTTCTCTTTTCACAATGTAATTGGAAGGAATATAAATCTGATACAGGCAAATCCTATTATTATAACTCTCAAACCAAGGAGTCACGCTGGACCAAGCCCAAAGATTTAGAGGAATTGGAAGGTAAGAGATCTGCATTGATTAGGAATAATTAAATATTTCCACTTCTGCATCTTTTTATTGTTGTAATACAAATTATATGATGTATGTATTATGACACTATAAAAGAATATTTTGTTTCCCTAGTAGATATTCAAGACCCCTTTCTACAAAGTTAAGAATTATCTGTAAGGCTGGGTTCAACCATAACACAAGTTTTCTTAAGGCAGGTTATTCTTTTAAAGTAGCAGCCTCAGCTTAAAAAAATCAGTAGTTATTACTAAGCCTCCTGAATGTCTTAGATCTCAGATGTTTCTTGTACAGGTCTGCTCCTAGAACAGACCTACCTATGTCTTATGACTCCTCCTTGTCAGACCTGCTCTACACCTCCACTAGTGGACACAGACTTTTAAGGTGGAATGTAATGTGCCTTAGTCCTTTTTGTGTCCTGTCTCCTTTAAGCACCATTAGTAATGACCCTTCGTACATGATAGAGACTGTTCTTAAATTTAAAAAAATGTACATTTGTAGGAACCCTTCTAGAGCATGTGATTATAAATATCAGCAAAATGACAATAGCCATCACAAAGTTCAGATAGGAAGATGTGTCTTTATTAATACTAGCTAATAGGAATAGGAAGATAAAAGAATAGTGTCTGGAATATATTAAGTTACATCAATATTTACAAATAGATAATTACATCAGTCAGTCCGCATATGGCTGTATAACTAAAATGTATGTTTGCTTTGCAGTTTTGATAAAACAAGAGGAAGAAGCCAGGTGAGTGATACATTATTTTACAATACATGGCAGTGACTTGCACTTAGGCAAAATTGTATTTATGAAATCTCCTATAATAAACTCCAAAGCAGTAGTAATTTTAAAGTTCCAGTAATTTGATCACAATCAGTTAATGCATACAAGAGCAAATACATTTGTCAAATTGTCTAGTAGTTATCTAAGTGCTGGTAACATTTGAAAAGAGTGGAGATAAAGTTGTGTGTGTGCATAGCTTGAGCTATTAAGCTTTGTAAGCAACTGGCTTTCTGACATGAAATAAGGAAACTAGAATACTTAGGAAAAACCCTTGGTGTTCCTCCAGAAGTTACTAGGGGTTCTTTTTGACTCTCAGGTCAGTTTAACTGACACCAATGATCTTTTTGGCTATGTACTATGAGTTGTGGGATCCCTAAAGACTGGGAAGTTATTTCAAGGGGTTCCCCCATGTTAAAATATTTAACACTGATTTACAGAGAATGATCTGAAAGAGGAAAAATATCCAGTGAGCTGCAACTTCTTGGACAAAAATGCCTTGGTGATGACAGATGGTGATGATGGTCTGGGGAGAGTGGTCAGACTGATCTGAGCCTTTAGAAAAGCAACAGTAACCTAAATAAACCACCTCTTACAATAAAAGCATGCAGAAGAACATTTGTAAATGCACAACACTTTGAACCTTGAAGCAGCTGGACTACAAAAGCAGAAGACCACACTAGATGCCACTTGTGTCAGCTATAAACAGAAGTTTCAATTCAAATGGGTATACCAACAATGAACAAGAGAAGATTGGAAAAAGGTTGCTTCAGATGTGCAGACATTCAAATGGTAGGGTCAGACTTTGGGGTCAACATCATGGAAGCATGGATCCATCCTGCCTTTGCTCAGTCATTCAGGCTAGTGGTGTAATGGTGTAAGGGGTATTTTCTTCCCACGCACTGGGGCCCTTAGTAACAATGAAGCATCATTTAAATGCCACAGCCTACCTTAGTATGGTGAATGACTATATCCATCCCTTTATTATCAGATTATTCTCATATTTTGATGGCTGCTTCCAGCAGCATAACGCATTTTGTTACAAAAAGTTCAAATCATCTTAAACTGGTTTCTTACTGGTTTCCTAATATGATACTGGGTTCACTGCACTTTAGCAGCCTATAGTCACCTGCTCTCAATCCAATAGAGCACCTTTGTGGGGTAAATAGAGATTTACATTGTGAATGTGCAGTTAAAAATCTGCAGTAGCTATTGAATAATACTATTATGTCGGTATAGACTGAAATCCCTGAGGAATATTTCCAGCACCTTGTTGACAAAGATTTACAACAGTTCAGAAGGCAAAAGGAAGTCCAACCTGGTACTAGCAAGGTATACCTGACAAAGTTGCCAATGAGTGGTATTGCCTAACAATATTTACAGCTACTTAGTTTAAATAAGTATTCCAGATATTATGGACAGAAATTTTTTTAACATTATTAATTTAAGAAATGTGATCTGAGTTCTTTCCTTGTATGTCCGATTGTGTTTTTTCATTTTGGGTTAATAAAATTCCCATACTTTGGATATTTATAAATATAATCTAAATAGCCACATCTTATATTATTTATGCAAACTAGAAAAGACACTAGGCCTGATTTGTTAAAGTGCTCCAAAGCTAGAGAGGGTTCACTTTCATTAGTGAAGCTAGGTGATCCAGCAAACCTCGAATGAATTTGTTTAGGATATAAAAAAAACAATTGGTAGCAAATTACTTTGAAGAAATCCATTCCAGGTTTCTCTCACATAACAATACAATATGTCATCCGGTATGCCACAATAATTAGCTTGTGGTTTATACAGGATATAAATGACATTTAGGCCTTAGGGGGCACTATACACCTGTGGTACCCAACGCGTTTCGCCCTTTTAGGCTTCCTTAGGGGTAGCGGTGAATCTGCGAGGGTTTACATACACAAATAGTTCTAGTAATCTATGTTTACAAACATATATGCAAGTATTAGAAATTATATATTATATTGTCACATTGATATAACAAATAAACCAGTTTCAGTTACTTGACATGTGTTATACTGTTAAGGTATTGTACCGCTTCAAGTGGTTATGAATTAGACAATATCATACAACCTGTCTTGGATTATAGTAAAAAGTGTAACAGAAAAAATATATATATACAAGTGTTATCTAATAAATATATCAACATGCCTTCACATGTACATGTATTGTTTTGAAAAGTGGCTAACAAGACTTACATCGGTTGAGTAGTTTATAAAAAATGGAATAAGACTTACATGGTTTTGAATACGGCTTAGTCCTGAAGGGATGGTGATAGAAAACCAAGGTTCAACACCCTGAAGGGGAGTTGGGGAAAAGTGAGATGAAGGGGTCCAAGACCAAGAAGTTACTTCAGGAGGGATTTGAAAATGTGTTAGCTATAGATTGTAAATGGTAAATCTACAATGGCTTTAAATAAATATCACAGATGGAAGTCATTTACCTACCTGTAGGTTAGTTGTATAGTACCTGTACTAGTGTGTTCAAAATGGTAGTTCAATTAATGAAGGTAACCAAATACAGGTGGGAGGGACCAATAATGGCAGTTCCCAAAGATTGGGGAAGAACACTCCAGCAAAAAGGCTTCTAGGGAATGAGAGTTTCTGTGAGTAAGAACTGTTGTTAAGGAAGTATAGTAGTTTAAGGAGTTCAAGAATAAGTGAAGATTTGAAACACATACCTAAAATGTGGAAGCGTCGACTCCTCAGTGAGCTGCAAGTGTGCAGCTGCTGGTCAGCATGCAGCCAGGCTGGGAATCCCTGTGGCGCTGCTTCTGTTTAATAAAAGCAGTGTCTCAGGGACCTTCCCTTTCACCCATGTGCAAGTCGGCAGCATGGGAATGTCTGTGCAGGCTGAGTGAATGAAGTGAGAGCCAAGGAGTGGTGTTTCAGGGCCCACCCACTTAGGTCACATCATTTGGGGGAAGAGGGCGGGCCCGCAGGCGGTCACAGCCCAGCATCCCCATCTAAAAAGACGGGGACATACGGGGATGAGGCAGGCACCTCCCCTAAGGGGGCGCATCTGTCTAGGTAATGCGGTGAGCTTTAATATTTTAGGTCCATCATGGTATACTATATTTTTATATACTGCTGATTTGTCATATTTATGCTTTGGAGAACTCATTTTTATGTACATAGATTTCTACTCTTAAATGTTTCTAAAGCATCATTCCTCTATTTAAGTATTTTATGAGTGTGTAGAATTAACCATGGCCTTTTTTATGTTAGAGTTGACCATGAGAATCAATCTGCTGCGTCCAGTCCCCATTCTACAGCACCTTCTTCTGATACTGAAATGACACCTACAGAGGAGATAAGAGTCACACAGCCCAGTGTGCCAGAACTCACTAACACCACTGAGATAGAATCAATGCAGGAGGACTCTGGAGTTTATCAGACAGAAATTACTAATAGGTAATGGCATCCATTTATTAATACAGATAAACACACTGTGCATTAAGTTTAAGTTCAAAGTACTGCATAGGTTTTATTAAAAGCAGTGTTTTTTTTGCCTGTTTATGATCCAGCTACAGAGCTGTCACACCTTTGATGGTTTGCAGTAATTCCACAGATGCACCAGGGTTTGTTTTGGATCCGGTGTACCTGCCTCAGAGATCTAGAGCAAAGACATGTTTGTTCTGCCTGGAAAAAAGCCTGGAAATCTGGTGCAATAAGCCCTTACCACAGAATGTGAAATATGTTTTTTAATGTTTTGGCCATATCTGTCTGCTGTAAAGCCCTGAATATGGTCAGTTGATGTCAGAGATGCTGCTGTGTTTAGGGTCCCTATTTGTCTTTTGTGCTGCAGCAATATACTTAAGTTTAAAAACGTAAACTGTCCTTGGAATATAACTATATATTTTATTTGTGAGGCTTGAATAACCAAATAAATCTGATAACAAAGGTAAAGCTTCCTAATGACCTGTACTTTACAGTAATTTAATGAGTCAGACATTAAATGGGACTCCATGATTTCTTCAATGTACTTTTGTAAAAGTAGTAAGCACTTGATATGTATTACAGTAATTCCTCACAAATGGAGGATGGAAACAAGATAGAGCCAGAGAAAACATGTTATCACTGGAACACAAAAGAAGAAGCAAAGCAATTGTTTAAGGAACTACTGAAAGATAAGGTAAAGTGACTGACAGATGCAAGTGCAAATATTTTTGTAAAATATTTAAAAATAGGTATTAAAAAAATAGTCCATTCTCTCTTCAGACATGCACCAATGACACCACAATATGTTTTTGAAACCTGGCTATGTCTGGACATAACTTTATCTGTAAGATATATTGTATAACCCACTGTCAATCTTTGTTATCTTGAATTCAGCTTTTGTATTTTTCATAAATTGAAATTCTTCCAAAAAAATTAAGGTATGTTTACTGTATATAAATGTGACATATAACTTAATGTATAATCAAAGAGAAAAGTGTTAGATAATTTGCAAAACAAGCATGACTGCCTTAAGTATTTTATGACTAGCCATGCACTGTGAAGTGCTTAGATACATTATATAGATGAGTGAGAGAAGCAAAAGTCAAGAAGCGATAATTTTCCACTTTCCTACTATAAAGTAGTTTTTATGTTTATGTATATGAAAATACTGACTTATCTTATCAATTGCTTGCAGGGGGTTTCTTCTAATGCATCATGGGAACAAGCAATGAAAATGATTATAAATGATCCCCGCTACAGGTAGGAGTCCTTTTCTTCTGTCTAAAGTTATTATGACCTGGTGAATGCATACTTATATGGCTGACCATACATGCTGCAATCCCAATCTATAGGAGATAGTAATTATACAATAACATTGTATAACACAACATTGTATTACATGTTGGAACACCTATAAATAACAAATATAACAAACTAATATCAAATATGTATGTAATAAGCATATTTAATACTACAATTAATAATATTTAACTGGAAATAGGATGTACCCAGTTCTGTATGAGGCAGTCCAAACAATATCAAATCCAAAGGATTATGTCAGAACCATATACATCAGCTATCCAAGTGATGTGATGACCAGGGAGGGAGGATTGGCACTGTTACATCCAGAAAGGTAATTCATAGCTTGGTATATCCTATTGTCAATTTACTCTATAAGATAATTGTGAAATTAATTTTCTAAAAAGAACACTTTTTTGATCCATTACTAAACAACCATGAATTTAAAGCCAAGTTGTTTCTTTTAAACCCAATTGGAAAATGATTACTGAAAAAATACTAGTTTTGGAGAAATGGCTGTGGAAATATTATGTGTGTGAAAGCCATGAGCTTCAGGCAATAGTTTGTGTTTAGTACATGGAACAGGTTTGGGGATGCACATTGCAGGTACCTTTGGAGCCAGCTTATAAGGTGTACATTCAATTTTTTGCTTAAGCTACGTACACACTTCCAATTATTATCGTCGGAAAACGAACGACGAACGTTCCTGCACGATATATACGAACGATCGTATAGCACCGATCCTGCACATAGAGGTAACGACACGATCGTTCGTAGATATTGTACACACAATAGATACGATCGTTTGAGCGATAGAGGAACTATGTGCACGACAGGAAAGTGAACTGACGTTCGTTCATCACGCATGCTCAGACCATGGACGATCAACGAACGACCGTACACACGAACGATGTTCAACGATCGTCGTCCAATCCGATCCGCCGGTCCAGTCGTTCGTTTCCAACGGCTTTCCTCGTTCGTCGGCGTCGTTGGTTACTTTTTTACGAACAATTTTTTGGAAATTGGAAGTTTGTACGCACCTTTAGTCACATATCCTATACTCTCAATAAGTGGTGCCTGAAGGTAATTCATATACATTAGGTTGTCACTCTGTCAGTCTTCCATGTAATGTCAGCAAACACCCTAAATAAAATACATATATGTAGAGATCATATTGATTCTTTTTGTATTGATTGAATAAAATCTTTATAAGTTATTTTAATTTGTAATATTTAATTGAAAGTACTATATGTAGTTTACAAAAGTTTGATTAAAATTTGCAAACCTCCTAAAGATGTTGCAGTTTCCATTTTTACTAGTGTATATTTTTGATTTCCCATAATTAAGTGAGCATATATATTGCTTTTTTTAGAGTATAACGCTATACTTCTTTATCTATACTGCCTGCCTGCATTCTGAAGCCATTCACAAAAAATATAATATTTTGCTGTCGGTGTCTATTCATAGATCATTGTTCCTTAGATATCAGCTTTATACAATGAGTTGAGTAGGGGGATCCATCTTTCTTTCTAGCTGTTTTACTGGTTTTCTAACACAATGCGTTGAACATTTTTTTTCCCCACAGTGCACTACCTAAGCTAAGTGAGAAGAAGCAGGCATTCAATGCTTATAAATCACAGCGTGAAAAGGAGGAAAAGGAGGAGACAAGACTTAGAGCTAAAGAAGCAAAGGAGAGGTTGCAACGTTTTCTAGAACAACATGACAAGATGACTTCAACCACTCGCTACAGGTATGTATGCCGGGTTCAGTGTTTGTATTACATATGTATTTATTTACTGTTATGATTAACTTGTGTAACAGAAAATATCAGTTTATTTTATCACTTTTTACGATCTCTGACTTTTCAGGCAACTGGTAGCCTAAATCAGCTTACATGACTATATAACTAGCCTCATACAAATATACACAACACACAAATCCCTGTGACTGGTAATCATTGTAAGGTTCCATTGTTGGTGTAATCTTTAATAGCTGAAGAGCTAGTCTGTATATTCTATTGTGAATACAAACATATGCCACAGCAGACAATTAATAGGGATTGTTTATTATTCCAACTTCAGTTAAAAGAAATCCAAACCTTTTTTTAAAAAAAAAATTGCAATCTGATAGGTCCTTTGTTGCAGAAGTAAAAGGCCATGTCCCTTTTGCAGTAAAATAATACTGCCCGCCTGATCAAAATTGTTTTTTAATAAACTCACTGGTTCCGCCATCTTTTTTTTCTTCTTTTTCTCTTCTTTCAATCGTCAGGCATCTTGATTGGCCGGGCCAAGATAATGTAATAGAAGTTCATTCACCAAACTCCTTGTACATGCTCCTATCATCTCTCGTCTGGACTACTGTAACATCCTCCTTTCTGGTATTCCACTAACCCGACTCTCTCCTCTACAATCTATTATGAATGCTGCAGCCAGACTCATCCATCCTTCCCACCGCTCTTCTTCTGCTGCATCTCTTTGTAGTTCTCTTCACTGGCTTTCATTTCACCTTAGAATCAAATTCAAGCTCCTGTGCTTTGCCTTAAAATCCCTCCACAGTTCTTGTCCCACTTACATTTCTGACCTGGTAAAAAAAATACTCCCCCAGCCGCTCTCCACTCCTCCGATGACCTACTACTGACTTCCTCACTTACAACCTCATCACATGCACGGCTCCAATACTTTTCTAGAGCTGCCCCAATTCTCTGGAGCGGTCTTCCCCATCTTGTTCGGCTTGCTCCTACTTTTTTCTTTTTTTAAAGAGCACTCAAAACCCATTTTTTTCAAACTTGCCTACCCGTCTTTTCTTTCTTTTGAAACCGTCACTATTTCCCACCACTACATATCTCCACTCTTATTTTGTGGTAATTCCCCCACATACTAGATTGTGAGCTCTTCGGCGCAGGATCCTCTCCTCCAGTGTCACTGTCTGTATTTGTTGGTCATTTGCAACCCCTATTAATTTACAGCGCTGCATATTATGTTGGCGCTATATAAATCCTGTTTTTTAATAATAATAATAATAATAATAATAATAATTCAGTCTTGGAAGCTGCAGGGGAAGCCAGGTGGCATTGGGTAACCCAGCTTCCTTTTTGACAGACAAAGACAGTGATCAGATAGGTAAGTATGTTTTATTGCAGAAGGAACATAGCCTGTCCCGTTCTGCAATTTAGCCCTTCCTAATTGCAAATTTTAAAATAGAACTTTAGTTCCCCTTTAATTCAAAGCTGATTGCATGTTCTGTGTTGCTTTTAGTTGGGTATACATAAGTCATTGGGTGCACAGTCTCTTATATCTAATGTATAGCTGGATATTTATTTAGATTTTAGCAGAAATGTGATTAAACATCAATGGGAACCAGTGTTGCTTTTATGATGTTTATTACTTTTTATTTTTTTACTTTACAGCGGTGGCCTCTTCAGCAGGCGGTACTTTCTAACAGCCAAACCCCAATTGGATTTATAGTCTATTGAGTCCAATGTATTTAAAATTTTCACCAGGGTATGACAGTCACATGGGATGTTCTGTATTTTATTCATTTTGATAACATGGTGAATAGAAAAACCTTTCTTTATGCTTTAAGTTATGAATGACTTGTTTTAATTTACAGTGAACCATTTGTGGCTCAGTTCTCTCTTTTTGCAGGAAAGCTGAACAGATGTTTGCTGATCAAGAAGTGTGGTCTGTTGTTCCGGAGCGGGATCGCAAAGAAATTTATGATGATGTGTTATTCTTTCTAGCAAAAAAAGAAAAGGTTTTATTTTGATAATTGTTTTTATGAATTTATTTTTTGTAAAGTTCCCTAGTCTCTACATAAAATGTACTAAGGCTGTTCCTAACGTTCCATAGCATAACATATTTCCTTCAAATTCAACCAGTCGACAAAAACCCTAAACCCACAGCTAAAACAATGGAAGGCAACAATACTTTAAACAATGTTTCCCAACCAGGGTTCTTTGGAACCTTAGGGTTTCTGCAGAGGTTGCTAGGGGTTCCTTGAGCAATGAGCAATTTGTTCTTCTCAGGTCAGTGTAAGTGACACCAGTGATCAGTTTATCTCGCTGTAAAGGTGACATTCTGCCCAATGGCCAGTCGTGTAGGAGGCTACTGACCACCATTCTAATGTACTGTAAGTTGTGGGTATAGTAATTATAGCTGGGGTTCCCTGAGAACCTGATAGCTAAAAAAAAAAAAAAAAAACTTCCTGACACCTAAAGCAATTGCATACTCCCTTGATCTACAAGTGAGAGTTTTCTGGCTAAGAAAGTCATAGGGGTTCTTTGGGGCAAGACTGAAACATTTAACAGGGCTGAGGTCTTAATGTCTTATATCATATTCCGGAATAAAAGCTTTTATGTTCTCAAGACAATGTTAAAATACTGTAAGTAATGCACCAGGAATCATAGCTCACAGAGTGATCACAAGTTGGAGAGCCACTAAATGAGTTGTAGGATTCGAAACCATGCAAGTTGGAGCCTGGTGGCTCTCATAGCAGAAGATTTTTTTAAATGTCCCTAGTATGCGGCATTATAAAAATGGTAATTTACAAAAAAGGTTAAATTATACTATCAAGATATTAGTCACTGTGTGGACAGCAGTGTTTTAAGAGAAATGTGGGCAATTACGTTATCACTAATATCACGTTATGACTGTTATGAAGTTCCTAAATCTGAAATATCTCCAGATCCTCTGAATCCTTAGATGTGTGTAAGGGTTAAAGTCTACTGTTTTTATTTTAGTGTACCCTAAATTGTACCAGAGATCAGGAGGGACTTTGTGAATAAAAGGAACAGGTTTGTTCACTTTTGAAACAGAACAATACACATACCTTTTTTTTTTTTTGGTTCCTACCTGGCCCCATTCCTGCCTGTAAATCGACATGGCTGGAAGTGTCTCTGAAACTGTTTCCCACCTCAATCATTTCCCTTTCACAGGTTGGCAGCTGGGATCACTACACATGTGTGGCCAGACTGACTTTCATGATTGACAATAAGCTCTATTTTTTATGCAGAAGAATAAGGGATAGTCCATAAATCCAGCACTTTCCTCAGTGGTCGGGTAATAGATTGGAGGATGCTCCAGCAAGTTCATTTGAGTATGTGAAACCTAATATGTGGAAGTTTAATTATTTAATTTTTTTTTGGGCAGCTTCAGACCTGCTTTCAAGATAAATGGTGACCATTCCATGAAGGGCCTCAGTGTACTACCCACACTTTAATTCCCTATAATTCTATTTATATAGTTTATTAAAGAAATAGAATTTGTTACAGTAAACTGGAAAATGTAATTTATCAGAAGAGAATGGAAATGTAATGGACTTTCAGATAATGTTATTCCTCTCAGTCCTATGTATTGTCTTCTCATCTGTCTACATAGACTAAAAGAAAGCAAAAATAGTTTGGGTGCCTTTTTTGTTAGCAGCAAAAATCAAGCTAACTATCTACCTGTTAGAGAGGTTATCTGTTGTACCTGTCACGTCAAGCTTGCTTCTGGGTCCTATTTTAAATACTGTTGCAACATACAGTAAAACTTTCATTTCTTCTGTCATTTTAGGAACAGGCAAAGCAGCTAAGAAAACGTAATGTTCAAGCACTGAAAAATATTTTAGATAACATGAGCAATGTCAGCTTCCAAACTACTTGGTCAGAAGCCCAGCAATATCTCATGGATAATCCCATGTTTGCAGAGGATGAAGAGCTGCAAAGTGAGTCTTCGTCACACAACTACACATACAAAATGAAAGAACAAGATACATTAATAAAAATACAATATTTGTATGCAAATTCTCAAGTTCTCAAAAAAATGGAATCCACAGATCTTTGTCCACAGACTTCGACTCCACATCTTTGACTTCAAAAATTCATACTTGCATTTGCCCATCTTGTCAGAGCATCAGTAATTTCTGCGTTTTGCCATATTAGGTTGTGACCTTGACCTTTAGCTTCTGTGCTGCCTAGGGTGTTCACCAAGCTGCAAGCTCCAATTATCCCTGTTGCTTAAATTAGAACTAAACAGAAAAATCACACTTACCTTTAATTACGGAGATCCCTTGATCGCGATTGAGCTTTCCTCGATCGTGTCCAGCGTCTTCCTGGAATTCTTCTTTGTCCTGGTGCGAAGAAGGCATCCGGTGCCGCCATCTTTGACCTTCTTTTGCCTTCTTCTAAGTAAGTCACCCGATTTCACACTGCGCAGGTTCGAGATCGGGTGGTGTAGCCGCATGCGTGAGATCAATATCTATTTCCCCCTTCTGCGCATGCCCGAGATCAGCTTTGCAAATTCAAAGTGTAACAATTAGCAGGCACATTTTAAGCAGTGCCTAGGTGGCTAAGGCTGACAATAATTGAAGCTAATGGTCTCCACATTTTGCTGTCAAAGTGCATTCTATTGGAACCATGAGTGCATCTTGAGCTTTTAAATGTCAGTCATTTGTTTCCCAGTAATGCAAGGCTGCAGCTTGGTCTTCTGCTCACAAGTTCTAGTAGGTGTATGTTTCAACCTCATCAGGAAGAACCATTGGTTACCCCATGTACCCCATGTTACATTTACCCCATGTACATTTACCATGTACATTTACATGTACATATTACCAAGCTATTCATAGATGCATGTTTCTTAAACTCTTAACACATTTTGAAAACATTATTTATGACAGAGGAAGCTTTTTCTCATTATATGGAATCTTAACAATTTGTACATAATTATTCTTTGTAGCAGAAAAAATCTTTCAGCACCAAAAGGATTTGCATTATTCACATCAACACTCGTATAAACAGTAGACTTCATGTCATGGATAAAAAACATTATCAATTGCTACTTTGTACTGTATGATTAACATTATCTGCTTGTTATGCCTATGTTAGATATGGATAAGGAGGATGCCCTAATTTGCTTTGAGGAGCACATAAGAACTCTGGAGAAAGATGAAGCAGAAGAGAAAGAGAAAAGCCGACTACGTGAGAGACGCCAGCAGCGCAAAAATCGAGAATCTTTCCAGGTACTTCCTATCAAAATCTTTGTGAAATGTCTCATGTTCTCTCATTTCAGTACTGGATAATTTAGAAAACATATTCAGTAGTAACTGAAGTAGTTAAGAGGCAAGATTTAACAGATGAACTGCTTATTTTGTAGACATAATTAGTTATGGAATGAATAAATTATTTTTTTCTTCAGATATTTACTATCATTTGTTAAAGCACCTAACCTAACTGTGGAGAACACTTAGCAAGACTTTTTTTTCCCCATTGTTTAGACTGCTTGGTCTAAGCCTGTTGAAGTTGCAGTTTACAATGAACATTTATGTCCTGTTCATATCTAAGCAGCTCTAAATATAATAATGCAGTTTGCTACAGCGGATAGAACACAATAAATATTTAATATTATTATTATTATGATTATTATTATTATTATTATTAACACGCGCCGACGTCATCGCGCACGCACGCAGGGAGAAGCCGGCCGGCTTCTTGTTTCAGAGATCACCCGGCGCTGGAACGAGAACGACGCTGGATGATCAGCGGGACCAGGTAAGAAGCCGGCCGGCATCTTGTGTTCCGCTGGCCGTCATCTTACCGGTCCCGCTGGTAAAGGAGAAGGCACCCGGACGCTGGAGAGGGAGATCGACGCTGGAGGACGACGCTGGAACACGGACACGATGCTGGATGAGCACAGCGGGACCAGGTAAGTGAGGATTTTAATGTAGGGAGAAAAGTTCGGGGTTAACAATAATTGCAACTTTTTTTAGTACTGAAAAGTGCGGGCTTAACGGTTGGGAGGTTAATAACTAGCAATTTTTATAGCGCTGACATATTACGCAGCATTCTACAACGTCCATAGTCATGTCACTAACTGTCCCTGAAAGGGACTCACAATCTAATTTCCCTACTGTAGTCATATGTCTTTAATACAGACTAAGGTCATTTTCATAGCATGTTTTTGGAATGTGGGAGGAAACAAAACACAAACACAGGGCGAACATGCAAACTTCATGCAGATAGTCCCCTAGCCAAAATTCAAACCTGCAACCTAGAGCTGCAAAGATCAGACTGCTAACCTCCAAGCTACCATGCTGCAGAGAGATATTGATATGGACTGTTGTCTATTACAGTTTTATTAGATACCAGGCCATATACATACCTGTATAATTTAAGCCATCACCATACTGGGTGTTGAACACTATCGCTACCATGAACTGTAGCGTATGTGTGTGTATATATGTGTGTATTTATTTATATATATATATATATATATAATTTATAGTTTATGTCTTGGAGAAAATACTATATGCTTCCAGCAGAGGGCAGTCAGATTCATAAATTAACCAGAAGCAGCTATGATCCAACATACACATCCAAGGACAGAAGAGAATGGGTGGATGTGACAACCATTTCCCAAACGTAACATTTCCTTTGGATAGTCTACTGATCAGTAATTTTGGAGTTTAATCTCACTTTAATTGTAGGACCTCTCCCAATCCGTCACAAACAATACGCTCCTTGTTGCTACTATAGTACAATAAATTAGTATAATTACCAGAAGAGGTGCTCTGCATACAACAACCATATGTACAGGATTTAGAGTAATTCACTCCTAAGAGACTATGGAGGCTTCGTTTACTGACCTCTCCTTATGAAAATGATAGTTGCCTGCATGTGCATGCTGATCCGATGGCTTTTAGGCATTTTGTAGAATTGAGCTGAATCCAGCGTGCAGATCAGTTAAAAGAAAATCTAAAGTCCTGACATTAAGAATTATTAAAGAACAATAAGCAGGCAATCATATGAGTAATATATGTTTTTTAATGTTGTTTTACTTTGCAAAAGTGTTTTTTTTATGTAGACAAGTTGTAGTCTGCTGGATTTTTTTTCTTTTTTATTTCTCTCTGAAATATCCGCTTCTGGTCTACAAGAAAACTACATGTCCCATGATTCCTTGAATGGGGTGGCTATAAATGAAGACATTCTGAACAGAGCATATGTTGTAGCCAGAGGCAATAAGAATATACACTTCTCTGAAAATGGTATAGATTTTTTATGGGAGATAAATAAACACATACTTTTACAGAAGAAAGGAATGTATCATTATGATTTGTTTTTGACTTTTTTTTCATCTGCAAGCTTATTATTAGTATATATTTCTTTCAGTATATGTTTTTTTGAGATCTGCAAGATGAACAGATGATAGCCTGTGCGGCCATAGATTATAAAACAATAGAAAGATTTTACTAAGTAGTGGTGCAAAGCCTTTGATGAAATCTTTGGAGCGTGCATTTTTAAATACAAATTAACAATGGCATCTCTAAGGTTTTTAAACTTTTTAGGAATTTGTTTGTAGACCTCTAGTATGAAAATGAAGACCAGGATATGAGTGACCCCTCTCCCTGTTGAGTAAAGAATGGGGCTCATGGTCCAGGGGTTCATCATCAAAGTGTTAATACAGTCTACTCTCCCTGAGTTTGTAGGCCTGTCCCTGCCTCCTTGATTCAATGTCTGGGCTGTGGGTGCTCATTGTTTAATAATTCATTACTATTATTATTTCTCATCTTTAAGATTTTGTCATCTAGAAGTTTTAGATGTACAGGGTGTTGATGAGTTGCTGCAGGGCACAGGATTTGCAGTGATACCCCAGACAGAAGTGTATAAAGTAGAGACGGGAAGGGGAATCGTGTCTCTCCTCTATCTATTAAGTTGGGTGTTTTTTTCTAAATAGATCTAAATGGGGGATCCAATTACTCTCTAGAGCAAGTCAATAACAGCAAAGAGATTTAGTTAGCAGAATCCAGAGCTCCACCTGTGGTTGAAATCATCTTCAGACCCGGCAACCCAAATTGAGCATATAATAAAAAGAAAAACAGAGGTTACCTTCAGTGAAAACTGGATGTCAAAATAATCAATAGAGCCAGAAATATAGGCACCTAAATACACCATTTCTTGTATAAATTAGTGAGCCTGGCTCTCACCTCCAAAGCCTTTCTCCTAGTCACCAAGGACATGGGCATGTGTTGTTTTATCATCTATATATATAAAAGTGTGTGTGTGTGTGTGTGTGTGTTCCATGCATGGGGACATTTCAACCAAACTTTCTGAACATATGACTCAGACTCATGTAAGTGCACCAGTCATCTTTGTACAGCGCTGGACTATATGTCAGAGCTATCTTTTGATGTATGTGTGTCATCATTCCGAAACACATTGAGACATTTAAACCAAACTTGCTAGACATATGGCTCAGACTCATGTGAGTGCACCACTGATATTCATGCAGCGCTGTGGTATATGTCACAGCTATATTTGGTGATCACTAGGAAACACATAGAGACATTTAAACCAAACTTGCTGGACATTTGACTTTGCTGATCTTTGTACAGCACTGTGGTATATGTCAGAGGTAAATAATTGTATAATAATAGTGTGTGACAGTGGGGGGACATTAGAGTGTCAGCTCCTCTGCACAGAGACTCAGTGTTTCATTGTACAGCACTTTGGTATATGTCATAACTATATAAATCTATATATATAAAATTGGATGTATGTATGTATGTGTGTATGTCATCACTAGGTAACGCATTGAGACATTTAAACCAAACTTGATAGACCTATGACTCAGACTCATGTGAGTGCACCGCTGATCTTTGTACAGCGCTGTGGTATATGTCAGAGGTATATTTGCATGTATGTATGTATGTATGTGTGTATGTATTGCTCAGTGACAGTGTGCCTTTTGCTTATATTTTTACATACTTTTTTTGGACAAATTTCTGGCCTGTAATAATGCCTTTGAGAAAACGTAAGACAATTGGACGAGTGCAATCAAAGGCAAAAAAATGAAACAACGGCGTAGACAAGGAAATCACTATAGCTTTATTTGATTCCTTTTCCTGTAAAATATAAGATTGCAATAAATAAATATCCGGGCAACGCCTGGGTATCATTTAGTATTACATATGTTTCTGAGCATTGTGATAGGCTTACTTTGAGGATAAAAAATAGTTCAGTACCCAACCAGCAGCTGTTTAGAAAGAAAGGCAGTGTTTTGTATAACTTTTGTATAACTTCACCTTACTACAGATGTAGTGTGTACATTTTGTTTTCCAGGTGTTTCTTGATGAGCTTCATGAGACTGGTCAGTTACACTCCATGTCTACATGGATGGAGCTCTACCCTTTTGTCAGCACTGACTTTCGTTTTGCTAACATGCTGGGACAGACAGGTGATTCCACTGTACACGTTATAAATACACTAATCTGCATGAATTCAATCCATTAGGCAGGACTGCAATGGAAGAAAATGGTGTTTGCTGGGTGACAGGGATGTGTGAATCATAGGAATGGCTGAACAGACTTATCTGACAGATAGAAGAGGTTCACTTTAACTCTAGTGCTCTGTTATATATATAACCTTTCCGACCTTCCTATCCTCCCCATATCTAGGCTCTACTCCTCTTGATCTTTTTAAGTTTTATGTGGAAGATCTGAAGGCTCGATTCCATGATGAGAAAAAGATAATTAAAGATATTTTGAAGGTGAGCCAAACTCTTGTTTAGACTCCTCTCTTCTCATTTTTCCCAAATTTGTACCTGTACAATCTCGTCATGTGAATTTGAAGTTTTAGTTAGAGATTTATAGATAAAAGTTAGATTAGAAGTTTATAGATAAAAATCTTGTAGTTTTTATGTCATTTTAGTCCAATTGAGAGGAACAGAAAGTGAGAGGTAATCAGTCCAAAGAAGGGAAATCAAATTTGTATACTTGCCTTCTATAATTTTCCTTTCCTGAAGGGCTCCATGGGAGCATATCAGTGGGTAATCCCTTCCTTCTTCTCTATCATAGAATCAATAAATCAGGGGACGTATTCAGACTTAGCATTGAGTAGCCCTGCTCAAGAAGGGGGGGGGGCAATCATATGGATCATGGATCCTGTCAGGTCCTTTCAAATTACAGAACGTAAGTATACAATCTTTTGTTTTGATAACAATTCCATGTCAGCATACCAATGGGAAACAACTCACCAACACAGGGAGGGATACCCAGAAAAAGCTGCAAAAAAGGGCCACAGACAGAACCCAATGACCAAAATCCACCATGAATTGAGCCACTGATTTAACACAGTAATGTGACATAAACATACTGTATACACAGAGGATGACATTGCCTACTTGCTGATCATCTCCAAGGATTCATGACCAACTGCCACTCAAAAAGAAGTTATAGCTCTAATGGATTGAGCTGTGACCTCTACCAAGCCCTGTAGGCTGTGGCGAAGGATCAAGCAACACATAGCAAACCCAAGCAAACAACATGTCCAAAGTCCGGCCCGCGGGCCAATTGTGCCCCATATTCATGTGTGTGTGTGTGGAATCCCCTACGTTTGTAGTGGGCATGTGCTGTGCGGGTCCCGCACAGACCACGCCCTTTCTGACTCAAAGAAAGTTCTCTGCACGGAGTCTGGTGTCAGTGCGGACTTGGTGCAGAGAGCTTTCTTTGAATCAGAAAGGGCGTGGTCCGTGGGGGTTCCGCACAGAGCACGCCTACTACAAACGTAGGGGATTACACACAATCCTTCTAAAATCACACTGTTCTGACACTTGTGTTCATTGCAAGGAGCGGTATGTGCATTTTGACAAGGCTGCGGCTGGCTACAGATAAGTTGTCTCGACAAGTATATGTTTTTCTGCAATTTGTGCTTAAGTTTATCTGTGAAACAGAAGCATATGGGCAATTCCCCTCCTCCTCCACACAAATCAAAATACCTTGGGCACCCCATAACCCTGTTGGTTATTTAACAGCTACAAAGTTAAAAAGCCTAGAAAGTGAAAAGCAAGCTCCAGACCAAAAGATCCAGGACAGCAATCTCTGACATGATGATACGTAGTCTTTGAGGCGGTGATGTTTGGCTCAGTGAAGCCGAGGTCCTCCTCCTATATCTGGTAGAGCAAAGAGAACTTGTATCGTTTCTTTACTTACCTACCTATATTTCAAACTGTTACATTTTAGACCCTAACTGGTCCTTCAAGCTCAAAAACTCTGTATGTTATTTTCCCCTTTCCTAATATATCCATGGAGCTTCCCATTTTTATCTATATCCCTTTTTGCACCACAACATTTATTGAGATTACTTGCTATTACTCTAGATTACACATCAATAATTTGTAATGCTTTTGTGGGTTTCATTTGAATACCAGTGATACTTTTTTTCTACCAAGAATAGTTATTTAGACATTTAGATACTAAAATGTTTTTTAAGGCTCGCAGATTTTTTACTTTTTTTTTTGTCTATCCTTTTCCTTTAGGACCGTAACTTTGGTGTGGAAGTGAACACTACATTTGAAGACTTTGCTCACATTATCAGTTTTGACAAGCGAGCAGCCACCCTTGATGCAGGAAATATTAAGCTTACATTTAATAGCGTAAGTGATTCCATCTGCCAAGTGTGGGAAGTATTAGAGGGAGCAGGATGCTGCGTGCAAGCAGAACTCATAACCCTCTTTAATTTGGCCTAGTTGCTGGAGAAAGCCGAAGCTCGGGAGCGTGAGCGAGGAAAGGAGGAAGCTCGCAAGTTTCGAAGGAAGGAAGCTGCATTTAAAAGCATGCTAAAGCAGGCCGCTCCTCCTCTGGAAGCAGACAGCCTCTGGGATGATGTAAGAGAACAGTCTGTGCTAATGACTGAGATTTTGAGGAGTTTATGATGTTATGTTTTATTCTCATGTCACTAACCTTTTGTAGATTAATTTGCAGTGGAACATTATTGGGATAGGGACCTTGTAGCCATTTCTATGACTGATTTAACACGGTTCCCTATATGTTGTAAACTTTTTGTTAACTAAGCTAAACCTGGTAATTTTGCACACAGAGAATAAAAACATAGAGATAGAACCTTTAGAATTTGTTGCTGTCTTAGTCTACTTAGGGAAGGTTTTCTCTTATATTCTCTTTATCATTGTCTTTGAGACATACATTCAGGTAAAAACTAGCTAGAGGAGGAATCCCCCTGCCTTACGTCTGGAAAATGTGTTTGAGAAATGCATGCTGTGGAAAACATTTGTTGATGGGATTCCATTGATTTTATGAAAGATTTTGATCGTTCAGTGTTGTCTTTGGGGTAGGATATAAAGAAATACCTCTTTAATTGTTAATAGAGTCAGCAAAATAAATCACTCTATTACAAACTAATGACAAATTTTAGGGGTGTGATTTATATGTCTCTGTTAGCACTGATACGCATGTATTGTAAAAGTAATTGCTCTCTTTGCTATCTGTACAGGTCCGAGAACGCTTTGTTGGAGACAGTGCTTTCAATCAAATCACAGTGGAATCAGAAAGAATCCGCCTTTTTAAGGAGTTTCTTTTATCTATTGAGGTTTGACTGTTCCTTCAAATATGCCTATATCTTTTCTTCCTATTAAACATACATCCTATATAGTACGAGAGGTGCACTAACCCATGACATCCAATGAAATTATTTTTATTAGGCTGTGCACAATCGACTACATATCATTTCCTTGACCTGAACTGTGCTCACAATGACAGACTCCATGACAGCTGATCATTTCCTCTTTACTGATTAATCATGCCTTATTCCTGTTTTAGCACAGTAGTGACATTTTCAAATCATGAGACAGCATCAACAGACAACGGTGCCCTAGATAAAGTCACTTATGTTTTACAGCAATGAGGCTCAGGGCACAGGAAGTGCAATGCTTATCTTATAGTTCATAATATTTTCTTCCTGGGAGTACAGTTTGATTCGACATATTTTAAAACTATGGACAATGCAGGAGCATCACTAAGTGAATAAAGTTTATCATGCAGCCCTCTTTTCCTGTCAGCAATTATACTACAACTATATGTTATCTTCCAACTTGCAAACAAAATTTTGTATCAGTGACTGCTTGTGCAAAGCGTTCCATCAAAATTCAGTGTCATCGACAAAAAACATTGTGCACCCAAAAAATCTTAGGTTCAAAACATCAGTCAAACTGTTGTCAAAGACAACAGTCTTTTATGTACTGGAAAAAGCACAAAGGTATTGGACATACCTGAGATAATGCAGATGAATTTTTGTTTAATAAATAAATTCAATCTGTTTGTTTAGCGACAGCCCTCTGAACAATAATATATGTACAATCAAATCATTTTTTTTAAACTTTTTTTTATATGTCCATGGTAACCATAAACTGATAGCAGTGTGCAGTGTAGCAGTACCTGATTAGCATGCAGCACTTGTCCTCTCTTTGCCAGTGTCACTGTGCAGGAAGTCAAGTATCTGCACAGGCTTTGCATTTATGTATTCATAATTATAATATGACATCTCTTTATTAGTAAAGCATTTTTAATTGACAAATTTCTGTCTTTCCTAGAATGAATGTCAACACCACCACTTCAAAGGCAAAAAGCACTCAAAGAAAGCCAAGAAACACCACCGTAAACGCAGTCACTCACAGTCACCAAGTCCTGCAGAGAGGGTGAAGAAGAAGACTTTGGACACATTCACTGCATGGGACAATACTGGGACTGTGGAGAAGGTGAGAATCCAGCATGGAGGCATCCCTTTACCCGACTTTAGGATGATGTGTCACATCTAAAAAATAATTTGCTTCAAATAGTGTGCATTTCAATTCCAACCAGCAACTTCACTTACAGTAGTACAGCAAGCAGGTTCTACCAAGTTTTAAAGATTAAGCAATAATATAATCTAGATACATTGTAGTTTTGTGAGTTTTCATACTTTATTATAACATTTGTTCTGCTTGTAAAAGCCAGGCTGTCCATCATTTTGTTTATGCTCATCCTGTAGGCGTCTGAAACCGATGAAGAAAATCATCAGCATAGACCACAAAAAAGAAAAAAGAGAAATCATTCAGAGTCGGGATCAGACATCTCATCATCGGTTGATTCAGGTACACCCTGTCTGAGTGTGTTTGGAGATATGAATTGTGGAGATGGTAAAGAGCAGCCACTTGATATTTTTATTATCGGTGTGCCTTACCATAACTACAAAGTTCGCCCATGGATCAGCTGGCCTCTGCAGTGTCCTTTCTGCTCTTTTCACATATTTCTTAAAGCAAAACTAAAACTACCAAGAAAAAATTTGCAAACAGGCAGGTTTGTCATCAGATTTATTTACTTAGCAAGTTTAGTTCTGCTTTAAGAACAAAATCCTGTTAACCTGAAAACCTTTATGCAAGCAGCATTTGTTTGACATCTGACCTCCCAGTCTTCTATCCAGCTGTACTGCTAGCAAAGTAGTTTGGGTGTGTGTGCTGCCATAGGTTGCATACTGGCTGATGATTTCTACTTTGTAATCAAAATGACTAAAGGGGGTGACTGCCCCCATTTAGTCATCAACAGGTTATTAAAAGATTGAACGAGGCTTGGTTTCAGTCAAACTTAAAATCAATGCTATGTACACATGTTACATTTTTGTCGTTTGGATCTTTCACAATCCTTTCAAATGACAAAAGACTAAAAGATGCATGAACGGACCACTGTACCTACAGCACAGTTCTGCTCTATGGAGAGGGGAGAGAAATTCTGTTTTTTGAACTTTAGGATCTTAATGATCATTCTGATCATAACTTCACTGCATATTGAGTTAGTGACTTGCAACAAGCATGCAAGTCTGCATTCCCAAACTGCATGCAGGTTTCAGGTCAGTATCATTCAGTGAGTAGTTACACTACCATGGAACATCACACCAGGACCTCCACCTGCAGTCAATAATTATTTTTTTGTAATGATTTTTTGTTTTTTCTCTTTAGGTAGAATTAGAAAGATTTAAAACCTTTTTTTTTAAAGTTTCCCCTTCCTATTCAAGTGGAAGTGTCTTTCAGGACATGAACTAAGGAGAAATGTCCCCTGCTGGTGCTAATGGCTGCAGCAGAATGGAGAGATTCTCTCTTAAAAAGAGGTTTAACTATATTTCCTCTGTTTTCATTTTATAGTTGTGTAAAACTGATGAACCGTATGATACCCATACACAGACCCTGATCAGTCCATACCCATGCATACAACTTCTTTCCCATATCTAGGGACAGGCAAAGTCAGGTGGAAGTGGAAACACTGGGGAGGTGTCTAGGAGTGCTGAGTTTTTATTTATTTTACTTGTGTTTTCTCAGAACACAGCACCAAGAAATCTAAGAGACAGAAGAAGAAGAGTAAGAAGAAAAGGCACAAATCGGTGAGCCTGCTAACATGGGGAGAGGGTGGGTGTACAGACTGTGTTGGAAAAGAGATCAGAAAGAAAGAAATGCAGTTTCTTTTTTAGAACAGTCCTGAAAGTGAAGCAGAAAGGGAAAAAGAAAAAAACATAAGAGAAAAAGATGAGGAAGGTGAGCAACTGAGAGAGAGAGCAAAAGACAGAGACCACCACGATCAAGAGGTGGAGACTGCCGACAGTCATCGCAGGTCATTAAAGCAAGCCACAAGAAAGGACAAAGTGAGTGATTCTGTAAAAGAACATACATGCACAGCTGAACATAAACAGGAGTTGCTTTATCTTGGATGGCCATATACAACATTAAGAATTGAATCATCATTGTGAAGGATCCACTACCTACCTGTAGAAAACAGAGCCCATGCAGAAATTTATACACAGACCAGGGGCATACATAGACTTTGACTGGGCCATTGCAGCACCTTGATTCTATCATTTTAGCCATTCTGTTGCAGATTTGCTTTGTGCTTGGGATCACTGGCCAGTTGCATTACCCAATTTTGGCCAAGCTTTAGCTGTGGCACAAATGGCCCTACATTTTACTCTGGAATATTTAGTATTTGACTCAATGTCTACAAGGAGCCCAGTCCTGTGACTGCAAGCTCATCACCCCTTCACCATGTGGTTGACAGTTGATAAGTGTTGTCAAGATGTGTGTGCTGATTTGCTGTGTTTGGTTTTCACTAAACATAGCACTGCACATTATATCCAGACATCTCCACGTTGATCTCCTTAGTCCAAAGGTGATTGTTCCAAGCCTTGTGGTTTGTTCAAAAGCAACTTTACAAATCTAAACCGTGATGCCTAGTCCTTTTTAAAAACATTTTTCCTGAAAACCCTTCCAAACAAGCCATATTTGTTGTTTTATTTTCCAATTGTTTGATCATGAATGTTCCCATTTAACATGCGGACTGAGGCCCAAAGAGTTCTTGGGTTTTAGTTGTAATTTCTCTGCACTTTAAGTGAATCGCCTGGGATATCCACTTCTGGGAAGAATCAACAACAGTCTTGAATTATTCACTTGTGATTAATCTTTTCTCTTGTATAATCATGAATTTAATGTAGAATGTAGATTGATGTAGACTGATGGCCTTATGACCATTGCCAGATTGATGGGCAGCAACAATAAGATCATTGCTGATGTCTTTCCTCCTTGGGTTTGTGTTATCACACACCTAAAAAACAGCAAACTGACAAAACCCAGTTACATTTTGAGAGTGTAATGTGTCATGAGTTGTTCTTCATCTGAAGTTGTATTTACCTAATTTTAGGACCTCCCAAAGCCCACATTATATTTTATTATGTCATGATGGATCCAGCACATCACTGCAGTATTGCCCACTCAACAGCAAGGGCCGCCCTCTCTCCTTGTTATCTAGTTCCTTTTACTTTCCAGATCAACATTGCTTATCTAAAGAAAAGGTTTTGGTACATGTTTGCTAGTAATCTTGTAAAAATATTTGTGGGTGTAGACCTGCCCTTGGGCTAAATTTCTATAGACTTGCAATGCAGCAATAATACATTTTACTTTTGGGTAGAATAGGTGAAGTTTATAACCCTTTTCAGGTTTCACAGCTGTTAACATCTCAACTAAGGTTCTTCCCTCTGTTTGTTTTGTTGGCTATTGTCACCAAACAGAAAATGATGAGAAGCAGGTAGCAGGTATCAAGGGGACTTATATGAGGACATTTGTTGTAGGAAAAACAGTTTGAGAGGAAAATGCTCCTTGGTTTGTTAGATCTTTTATGTGTGGAGAGATTCGGCCTCTATATTTGTACTGGTGACCACCGTCAGTGAGACAGAAAGTAATAGGAAATACATATATCCAATTTGATGTTCCTGTTTTTAAAATCACCCCATCTTTCTGCTTTTCATTCCTGCCTATGTTTCAGACAGGCTGGGACACATCAGAGAGTGAGCTCAGTGAAGGAGAGCTGGAGAAGAGAAGACGAACATTACTACAACAGCTGGATGATGATCAGTAGATAATAAGACAACCTACAGAGATATTCTGCTCAACCAAAATGATTTTTTTGAAGTGTGCACTGCACTCCGCTGATTTTCTTTAGTAACATAGTGCAGTCAGATACAATAATGAAACTCAGCTGACTTTTAGGCTAAGTTCAGACTGGCTTTTTTTCAGGTTAACAATTCCTGGGCACTCACTTTAAACCGCTGGGTATCTGGGAGTGTTCAGTGGTGGTTTTGTAAAGCTTTAGCTGTATAAAGTTGGTAATAGTTGCCTTTTTTGTGTTTGTCTTGCACTGGTCACAGTTCATCATATCCTGTGTCCTGCTGTTGTACTCCAAATCGCTGAGAAACAATTTTCAACTGCTTCTAAAAGCAATGCCATTAAAATGTATGAAAATAGTTGAAAGGTAGACAGGCAAACACCTTCACAAAGACAGATTTTATTTTCTCCAATTTGTTTCAATCACAACTTGCAGTTGACGACTGACTGACATTGGCAAACAGTAGTCCTGGTGTCAAAAAATAAAAAAACCTTAGTCTTACTGGTATTTTTTTTTCCAGATTTTCAGGACAGCACCTGAGAGAATCTAGTTTTTCCCACTAAGACAGGAAAAACACAACATAAAACATCAAGGGCAGAAGTATTGTCCTGAAAGTCTCCTGGAAACCAAGGTACTAACAAGACTAATGCTAATCTCCCCTCCTATTGTGTGATACTTCCCCCCACCTCCTTCGAGGCAAGGTCCTCTCCTCCTGTGTCATTGTCTGTATCTATCTGTCATTTGCAACCCATAGTTAATGTACAGCACTGCATATTATGTTGGCACTATATAAATCCTATTAATAATAGTAATTTCCCCTGTCAGCTTCCAGAACAGCTGAGAGGATAATACATAACTTACATTCCTACCAAAGTACATAAAACAGTATTCATCATAATACTGTTTTCCCCTGGAAAACCAATGACCTGCATTTTTTGCCTTTGCTGGGTAAAACAAATTCTCTCCAAGGTTTTGGAATCCGAGACCCTTAACAAAAACAACTGAAGTGATCCCAGATTCAAATGACCCCATCAAAAATAAAAATTTCACGGATTAACCTAGAAAACGTGATCTGGGACAGTGGTTGTCAATCTTTTCAGACCGGCGGGCCACTAAATGTTTTGGTTCTGAACATACACGGGGAGCCAGGTGTCACTTTCCCTTTAGTGACATCATGAGCCTGTGATGAGGGAGTGGGTGGGTTATGTCCAGAGACACAACCTGCCCACCTGAGCCTGGGATCCATACAGGGGACATGGTCTGCGGCTCTGGCCAGTGCTTCCCCCAAGCGGGATCCTTCTCCAGACCTGGCTCGGGGGTGCACCGGCCATAGAAGCGGACCACCGGTTGGCGTCTGCTGATCTGGGAAAAAGCAAGTTAGGATTTCTCCAGTTCTGGAATCCAGGCCACTAAATTGTTGTGGATAGGTTCTGATTGAGCCTCCCTGTTGAGGGGGGAAGAACAGTAGGCCATCCAAATATGAAATTACCATAATAAAATCCTATATCAGCAAGAACCTTTGAAAATCCTCAGAGCTAAACAAAGTCAGAAGTTTAGGGGGAAGAACTAAAAAGGGGGAACCAGAATCTACACCTGCTGATTTATTTTTTGCCAGACTGCAAATATCAACGTTTGAGCCTGCTGAGAATTTATGGAGCATTGTGTCACAAAAATCACAATGGGCGTTTTCTTGAAATTTTCAACTGACATTTTTCTCCTATTAAGTTTAGAATAAACACATCGGAGGTTTTAGCCTTCCAGCTTGAAAGAAAGGCCCCTAGTCTTTCCCCCACAAGCAGAGAAGAGTCATTGATTTTTAGGATTTGGTACAGGAGGTTTGAACAGAACTTCTGCCTTCACTTTGACCCTATGATGTTTCCAGCTTTTCTTGGCCACCTGTTCTTTGGATTGAGGCAGCTCCCAGGGCAGGTCTTAAACTGGAGGGATCATCTCAGATAGCCAATGCTGATGACCTAGCTGAGATGTAGAGCGATTTCCACCTAAGCATCAGTAACAAACTCCATGGCCTTTATTATATTAAAGGAACCCAAAATTTGTTTCAAAAAGATTTTTTTCCAAGGGTCCATGGGGTTTTTGAGGGCACCCATATCCACATTTTTGGATGTCCAAATGTGTATACTTGTCCCAAGGTTAAAGTAAGGTTTTGCATTCTATTCAGGTTTTTTAAAAAAAAAGAAAAAACATTTTTTGGGGCCTTCCATGCTTAAAATAGAATCTCCTAGGAGAATGTTTTCCATATTTGGAAAACCTTGCATTTTGTTTCCTGTAAACCAGCATATATCTGATCATGCAAAGAAAGTTCTTTCTGAATAATCAAAGTAGTATATATCGCCTTAAGGATATTGGTGATGTCGGCCATCTGGGAAATGTGCCGGTCAGGTCAAGCAATAGAGAAAAAAAAAAGTTGTGGCAGCTGAAGTGAACTCATGCTGCTGCAATGGGAGAGGCAACCCTTCTGGTTCAGACCCTTGCTGGGCACAGAAGAAGGAAGTAGCACTTTAAGAAGTCCCTTGCACAAGTGAACAATTAAAAAGTTATTCGACAAGATTCAAAATCAAAGCTAAGCCGTTCTAACCACACTGTTCTAAAAGTGAATGAGTACTTCTGGAGGAAACAGAATAACTAAAGTGGCAGCCCCATAGGGCGCCATTTAAATGCTTTTATGAAGGGTTTTCTTATGGTGGGGGAAGGGGTGACACCCTCTCAGGGGCTGTCCTGTGATCAGACTGGGGAAGACACCCATCTGAACTTAGCCTAACAATATTCAGGCTGCAGGTACGATTATTAGTTACTTCTCTGTGTTATTAAAGTTCGTGTTGTTTGGATTGCTCCAAAACCTGGAGGAAACATAACATGCTGCATTTGTATATACAACAAACATCAGCACCCAGTGGGCTTCTGCAGAAGTAGTTGTGTGATTGTGCAGCTCCCTACCAGTGGAAGGTTGACCTTTGTTGTAAAGCAAAAAATCTTTAATAAAAAAGAAAAAAAGTCTTCATTTGATGTCCTAACTTTGTAGCATTATAATAATTTGTATTTCTTTACAGAAAATTCTACGGAATCTACAAAACATTTTTTTCCATAGCCACCAGCCAATTTTATATTCTAGCATACAAAAAAGTGCCAGAAATAACCAAAGTAAAAGCACACTTGGGTGAGTCTCACCATTAGAGATTATTGTACGCTATTGACTGCTACCCCTTGTCAGCAAAACAGGAATTTTGCTAGCAATCATGCAGTGTTGTCAGCCCAATCCTGGAAATGATCTAGGTTACTTAAAAATGGCAATGACCGACAGTCAAGAAATGAGTTCATTCAAATTGACTGCTTCAGGTGCATCCTTACCGTTCCAGGTGCATCAAACCAAAAATTGTGTTCAATACCCTACAGCAGGGGTCGCCAACTGGTGGAGAAAATTTTGGTGGTCCGTGGCTCTGTCCGGTGCACCACAAGTGGGATCAGAAGGACCCCTCTGGCGGGGGGCACCAGCCTGAGCAGCGGACCACGTCCCCCGTACAAATCCATGGTTTAGGGAAGTGGGTGGGCTGTGTCCCTGGACACAACCCGCCCACTCTCCCAATGCAGGCTCAGATTTGCGATGGGAGGGTTGGCTGGGTTATGTCATAATGACGTCACTACGTAAAGGTTTCTCCCTCCTTGACACCCGGCACCCCGCACATGCCCGGTCAGGAGCCAGAAATTTTAAAGGTCTGCGGGACCAAAAAGGTTAGCGACCACTGCCCAATAAAAGCCTATATCCTGCCAACATCTGCAGAGTGGAGCCCTTAGGTGAATTCACACTGGCAGTGAGGTTGCTGTGCATTTACCACTTCCTAACCCCAGAACCACTGCTGTTTGGGTGGATGCTACATGTAGTGTCTCCCTGCGACAGCCTCATAGAGAATAAATACGGGCTGCAGTGAGCAGTACTAGTACTGATACCGCTCACTGCTGCAAGCTGTCACATAGGCAGATACTGGGTGTTACTGGGTATTACGGAACCAGCGTTGCCATGTGAGGGTTGGAGTAGCTGGCAAGGAGTCACATGAAATTGGGCGAGGTATAAACTTTCCTTATTTTCTGTAAGGACCAGCGGTCTCTGTAGAGGTCCAACAAACCATAGCTCTGCAATCAGCAAAGCTCATGAATCCTACTTTTTGAGAAATCTGGCTCTGATTCAGCAGGGAACATGGCAGACCTCATAGGGATTACCACAGCATGATGGCAGCATTCATGCTTTTGTAAGTCAGGTTGTGGCTGTTTTGTGTGGCTGCACAACTCACATAAGATGTATGGTTATAATTATATAGCTGTGTCACCAGAGGGTAGTCTTCAACAACATAGTTAACACCGACCTATAATGAAAGAATTGAGCATTCCCTTAGTCTATGTGTCAGTCCATTTGAGCAGCTCAGAATCTGACTATTTGATACTAAATAGAGGTAGACAGAGACATGGAATGACAGGGCTCTGCACATTTATTGATGACAAAATAAAACAATAATATAACAGAGAGCACTAAATATTTTCCTGAAACCTGACATTTAAAGAACTTAAACATGACTTGTAATAAACAATTACTGGCTTCTTACATCAGAAATATCATACTGTACACAGTTAATACAATGAGAAAAGGTATGGATGTAGACCCTCCCTGACACCACCTCTGTATTTCTGTGGTCCCCCTGGAGAAGGACAGGAATGTATTCCTAGTGCAGCAGTATTACAGTATAGAAAAGTAGAAGCTTGCAGCAGGACCTTGTTGTCTTCTGCTTACATCCTGACCATGCATTGCAATCATAACATTGCTGGAGGTGGGCAAATGAACTATAGGTCATCAATTTACCACTGCTGTTAAAGAGCTGCAAACACTTTGTCCTGGGACATAAAATACATTTAAACAACAGACAGGAATACAAAGTGTAGATGGCTGTGCTCAGAGGGACAGGGCTGTAGTGTACTGCATGAACAGGATTCTCTAGGTTTAGCTGGCTGATAAGATGCATAGCAGATACAAAATAATAATATGGCTTTTTCCCAGTTTCAGAAAGGCACTGTGTGAACGAGAGCACAGACAAAAAAAAAATACAATTTCTTTTCAGCTTTGGTCTCAGAACTATCTATTAGCAATACATTCATAGTCACCAGAACTTATACATGGGAAAATGTGCCCCTTCTTCTATCTACACCGCTTCATCCATGGCTTGAAGACCAGAACCTTGAAGTACTGCACCATTCATTACACATAGCTAACCGGGGAATGTTTTATATTTGTATTGTAAACAAGAAACTTGGAATGTTGCAATAAATTACACTGTGGTCCCTGTAATTTCTGATGTACAAAAACATGGAATGTCACTGAAAAAATAAGATTTTTTTAAAAAATTGAGAATTTAATTAGCAATGGTCAGCTGACTGCAAGGTAAGATTTCCCTGTAATTCAATTAATCATCAAACCTTTGAGCCTGCTCTTCAAAAAACGTTTTTTACTTAAAGCAAAATAAAACCCTGACCCACTTACCTGTCCACACTCCCTTGCTGGGGACTGTCAATTTCCCTTCTTCTACCCAGCAACAATCTGCGGCCATCTTGATTGGCTGTGCCAGGATGATGTAACGGCCGCACACATGCATGGGAGTTCATCCATCCCTGGCACAGGCAAGAGAAGCCAGGAATGCTGGGTTTCCAGGGCAAGCAGTTTCTTTTTTGCATATTTCCAGAGCAATCAGGCAGGTAAATCCAGTTATTGCAGAAGGGATATATCACCTGTTCCTTTCTGCAATAATTTCCTGGCTGTATCACCTAACTTAAAATGGATCTTTAGTTCCACTTCAAATTTTTGAAGAAAAATACAAAATTTGGGTCTAACTGGAAAAACTGACAAAACAACCTAAAGAAGGGGGGGGGGATGGGGGAGGAACAGATTGCCTAACACCAAAGACTTGGTCCAACTGTGTATTGCCCAAGTTGGCAAACTAGATTCAAATTAGCTAATCTGAAAAATTAAAAAAATAAATTATCATGAATGAAATTGTAGATTTATAGAATTAGGAGTCTAATAGGGAAATAACAGGTCTCTGGGTAATGCCAATCCCAAACTTACCAAAGTATAAAAAGAGACTTCACTGTGAAGTATGTATAGGTAGGGATGGACTGGTAGGACACACTGTTCAGATACAGTTTAAATACATATAAATATTTCATAGTAAAATAAAGTGTGCAGATTAAAAAATTATTACTGCATATTGGGTTAAAGTACACCTGTCATGTACAAAAAGCTTAGGCAATCATTCTGTTTCATATTTACAGAAATGCAGCCTATTGATTCCTATAAACTGGTGGTATCACTGCAGTATTAGTATTTGTTTATCAGAAATGATATTGGCCTTACAGTCTGTTTGCTCTTTTGTATATTTGTATGTCTATGCCCCTTTTATACATTTACAGTGTGTAAAAGTGCATACACAATTACCTGTTTATAGTTTTAGTGAAACCACAATGCTGCTGCAGTTTAGTGAATTTATCACAAGACAGGAAGATCAGCCAGGTAACACAGCAACTCTCATTTATATTGTGAACTGTAATATCTACAGAGGCAGCTAGTAGTCTGCAGGCAGCCATTGCATTGACATGTTTTTTCATACTGATGTAAATAAAAGCAGTGCTAACAGCTTTAGGTATATTGGTAATCTTAATATATACAGGAATACTGATATACATGGAAGGTGCAGACAGGCAGCACAAGAGGACATTTTAGCACAAGTACATGGCAGCTGCCACTGCTGAGATTTGAAGATAATGACGCCCTCACGGGTTCTTCATTGCCTATTTAGGTTGTGACCTGGATTAGGTGTACCAGACATCCTACCCCTTGTTATGTACACATCTTTATCAGGTCACTGATCAACCAAATAGTAAAGTAAGGGCCATTTCACAACTGTGATGTAAAACCACGCTCCGGGCATGTAGATTTGCATGCAGCTGTGGTGCAAATCTTCAAACAACTGCAGAGCTTTTGGGAACTGCGCTGGGATTTGCTACAGCTGTGTGAAAAAAATCACTGCTGCGGCTCACTGCAGGTCTGAAATGACACTAAGGGTAAGGATGGTAGCCATAGAAGTTGCATTTTCCAAACAAAAAGTCAGCAGTGACCACTTTTCTAGCTTTTATCCTGACACATTTAACCTGTTTTATGGTCCCACTTAGAAGACAACACTTCATCTTCAAATGTCCTAATTCAAAGTAAATAAAAAACCTTGACATCCATGGCTTCCTAAACCATTCATCACACAGTGCTGTTTATGTAGCAAAGTTTCCTTTCACCAACTTTGTGCACCTGCCATATTTCCCTGTTTAAAGGTCCCAGCGGCACAAATATCTGGTATCCAGCCAAGTAGTCTATTGAAACAAGTGTATGTTGCTCCTCCAGAACTCCTTCCATATCCCTGCTTACTGATTTCATCTCCAGTTTCTGATTAGTTGTCTCAGCAAATAACCAACAGCCAACCAGGACAGTGAATAATGGGGGAGATCTGTCACCTGGATCATGTCGACATGCTGACTCAATAGACAGCTCAACTGACAGCATGAGACAGCAGCAGCTGGGCGGGTGACCCCATAACCATTATCATTTCTGATTTATGTGACTTCTCTACAACTTTCTGAAGCAAGCTCACAGATTTGGCACATTTCCTTCTTCTTTCCCCTATGTTCAGAATAAGGTAAATAAAATATGTAAAATGCTCTTGCTACATTAACCTTGCTATAGCCAGAAGGCATAAAATAACATTACCAGCCCATTCCACAACAAAAGGCTTCAGTCTTTACATCACATTAGTGTCCTATCTAACTGCATAAAAATACTTTAACACTTACAAGGCACTTTTCTTATTTCGCCCAGAACAGCCAATATTGGCCTGAGAAACTTACAAAAAAAATATTTACAATTTCAACAGTAAAAACTTAAGAAAATATAAATAGTAAAAGAAAAATATTTCTATAATACTGTAGCAATAAGGCACTTTTTCTTCTATTTTTGTGAAGTGTCCCGGCTTCTTCATTTCCCTTAATGTGTGGAACACAGGCTGGGGCACAGTCATCTGCTGAGTCTTATAGTTCATCTGCTCCAAGGAGGAACATACACAGCAATGTCTGAACCAGCTAATGGAACGGAATGCGCTAGCTCCGCCTCCAGGCATGCCGCAGAACTGCATCTGCACGTCTGAAGGGCTGATTTCGGAGATCTGAAAACATAAAGAAAGTGCATTGTCAGGAAATGTGTGCCAATGACAGGAGTGCACTGTGGCTGAAGCAGGCAAAGGCAATTGTATGCATGAAACAGAAGGCTTTGTAGAGTGAGAGAAAGTGGTGGAAAATGAAGCATTCCACAGACAACACTGCACAATATTAATTGTTGAACATACTTTGCACAGCTGGTGCAAACATTTACTGTAATTGTATCTGCTGTAATATGTGTTTGCCCCAAATTAAAGCCTTTTAAGTAAAACCTAAATCACACTTCGAAATTTTGGTGATCAGGCAGGTCCTTACAGAAAGGGACAGGTATCCCTACATTGTATGAATGTTCCTGGCACAATTAAATCCAAAGTGATAACTATAACCATGATAACACGTTCACTTGAGTTGAGTGCATTATCTGTACCAAAACGTTTTCTTAGTTTTGGATATTAGAACTCCTGTCAGATTTTTCTTCCATTTCATATTCAATAATTTGATAATTCCTTCATATTCTATCTGGTAAAGGTTGTCACACCAGGACAGGAAGTGAATAAAATTCTCTAACTGCAACATAGACACAAGTAAAAACACTTTTCTAACATTAAGACGGGAAATGATAAAACCTCTGACAGCTTTTTGATGAATATTTCCCTATTGAAGATTATCCCTAATTCCTGTTTGGTATAAGTAGGAGAGTTTGGTATAAGAGAGGAGAGTGAGGGGAAATCTCTCTACCGGTTTTCTGTATCATTAAGTTCAGATTGTAAAAGGCTGCTATGAGCAGTCACATCATATAAGTTACTTTGAGTAAATGTTTGTTATTAGAGACAAATTTGGCATAAGACAGAAGCAGCATAGCCAGCAATAGCTGTTATACAGGAAGATCAGCTGTCCCTCTTCTTACCCTCTGCAAGATAAAGGAAACTAAAGATGAATCTTCCTGGTGACTAATCTGAGAGATAAAATAAAAAGCAATGTATATAACTAATAAAATGATACCTTAAAAGAAGTATAATAAGAGCAGCACTCTCTTTCCTCATGTGGAGTATAAAAAAAGAAGTAGTAATTGCTAAACCATAACGTCCCCACCACACCAGTTTCAATGAAGGTCACGCTCTCCTCTCCGGTGGTTACCAGTTAAACAGCAGGAGTGCAGAACAGGCAATATTCCACAAAAGCACAGCTAGCGAGGGAGAGGGCTTATGATAACCATGGGCAGTTTACAATGGTCCCAGTTTCAGTTGTGTTTTCATACCCCAGTCCTCAAAGGCCATTATGAGCCAATATTTTTCATATTACATCGTAGGCACAGCTTAATTTATCAGTAAGCTATATAAGAGACCAGCACATCTCATTTGAAAGACATGGAGTTCAGGAAGTCCTGAAGGATGGAGCTGGGACTTCTGGTCAAAGTTCTAGCGTTCTATTTCTAATAAATCCATAATCATGAGTTCTTTATGGAGTCAATATATCAACTTTCAAAACGGGATTGTACATAAAGGTGTTATTATTAATATATCGGTTCCTTGATTATGAAGTCTACAACATGATAGCATTCTCAATGCAATTTCAATACTTGATTCCTAAACCTGCAAAAAGCCCTTTCCCCATAGCTATACACTGTGCTTTGTGTGAATATCGAATGCACTTACAGAAGAGTATGTAGGTGTCACATGCAGTCAGGTGCATTGCAGGGGATTAGTAATCATGACTAGAAGGTTAAAGTGCAAGGCCTGGGCATGCATTGCAGTGTTCTCCATGACAGGCCATTAGTGGCCAGACAAGGAAGGTCACAAGGCATGCAGAAGTATTCTTTTACATACTTTTTAAAGACATTGGGCTTAACAGTTTGAATCCTCAAATAGGGATGTATCACAGAAGAAGCGAGAGCCTCTCTTGGCTGTTCTGGCTGTTAATGGGACGCTCTTCAGGACTGCAGCCATCAATGCAGGATGGGGAAAGAGAAATACATACATGGTCAAATACGGCAAACTGAAAAGAAAAGATTAGCAGCCCCCAGTATTGAGGACTATATACATATAGGCAAAAATGAAGACGACGACAATTCCAGTGGGATAACTGTAAGGAAACAAGGCATTAACTAATGCACCAACTACCAAAACCCCCACCTGTAATGATGTCTTCAATGGTTCCATCCTTTCCTTCATATACCGGCCGATGGTCCTTGGCTTGTCGACGCCGCAGCTCAGCTATCAGATCTTGTTGCTGCCTCTTATTTTTCTGCATTGGAGACTAGAGAAATACAATAGTGACAGAAAACATTATTTTATTTCTTCAAGTAGAACAAATAAACAGAAAACAAAATACATTCAAAGTAAAAAATACTCCCTGTCTTTATCACATGAAAAATCCAGGCATTTTTATAAACATTATAAAGAGGTAGCATATGTAAATATTGTTTTGTTCACATGCAGCCTATTTGCACTCTGAGCTGTACTGGCAAAGACTGAGAACAACCACGGAGGCATCCACATATCTGCTTGAGTCAATGGGCCTGATGTGTTAAAGCTCTCCTAAAGGCTGGAGATACACTTTCATCAGTGAAGCTGGGGGATCCAGCAAACCTGGAATGGATCTGGTCCAGTATTCAAAATATTTACTAGCAAACAGCAAATGACTTTAAAGAAGTGTATCCTATCCAGCCTTGGATTTTCTCTAAGTGGTAAAATACCTGATATTTTATTTTCACAAACTGCTGGGTGAAGACCCAACCTGCATATGTTTAACCAGGCCCTGCTCATAATCATTGAATGAAACAGAATCTCTAGGGAAAATTCCAATTCTTCTCTCTTTCTCAGAAAAGAAGAATGTCTCCCTAAAATGTATGATGGTACTTGAATTTAACCTGAAAGTATGTTAGTGTTATAGTGCACGGTGCTTAAAGGTATCGCGGACACAGATAGTACCTTAGGGTCCATCTTCTTTGCTTCTTGTGCTAGTAACTTCTCTCGCATAACTTCCTCCTGCTTCTTGCGCATCTCATTCTCCAGTTCAGCTTCCTATATTATTAAACAGCACAAATCAAGCGTAGTATTAGATACACGGGGCAGCTATATCAGGCCTCTACATCTTTTCTATAAATTCATACAAGCAGACTTTATAGAGGAAACACATAGCTTGAGAATAAACTATAATTATTAATATAGATTCTTACTACATGCTCAGAAACTTCAAAAATAAACTCTCTGTGGTCATCAAAATTCATGTATGTGTTTTTATTAAAGATCACATTTAGAGATTTTCTAGCTGTACAAAAAGAAATCATTAGACTTCTGTGTGACCCAGCTCAGTGTGCTGTGACTCTTTGTAATGATGCCGGGACAAGTGGAGCAAAGTGAGGTTTCTAAATTAATATATCCACAAGGATCCAACTCCAACTTAGTGGACATGAGTTGTGTTATTCAGTCAGAGTAGGTGGTCACACCCTAACCAAGAACCTTTTCCTGCTGGAACAATGGCAGGAAAGAGCCTGTCTTCTGTGCTCAAAGGATATATAATAAACTACACAGGTGCTCCTACAGCACTCACCAGTAAAGGGGTATGGCAGTATGTGACACAGAGTTTAGCATATATACCTTGTATGATTTGATGAAACGAGCGAATACTGGAAAAAACACAGAGGGCGGCGTTGTCTTTGGGTTTTCTCCAAAGTAAAGCACCACAGCTGCCTATGCTTCCTGCAAAAAAGAAAAAAAATTGAGAGATCTGGAGATACTGCTCTCTTCCGAGGGCTTATAGAACTTCACAAGTCTACATTTCCTGCAGGCACAGTGAAGGGAAGGGTGGGAGGGGAGGAATCACAGTGGGAAGGATTGCTAAAAATACTCAGACAGAACATTCAAATAAGGCAGGAAAAAACAACCGATAGAGGCAAACAATACACGCAACTGAAAAAAAGACCTATTTTGTCACAACCTAGGAAAGGAGAAGTGACTGTGCAGGCTACGCTATGGATATAGCTGTATGACAGAAAACAGGGAAACCATATTTGTGCCCCAACATATGAAACTGAACTCCAGGCACAAAAATACTAATATATTTATGCCCCTTAAAAGCTAGGAAAATATAAATCCACTATCTACATAAATATATGAATGGGCTGCACATATCTTGTGCAGAGATCTACCTGTGGATGGGCCTAACCAAGTCCACCCAGTACAGGCAACCTGCAGATAACTAGGAGGAGGGGACAGATACAAGACCGGTCACCATGCAAAAGGAGAGAGAGCAGTATCCCTGGTCTTTATTACATGAAACTCCAGATTTTGCATGCTGGATTACGGCACATACGTGAAGTAAAAATACAGAGGAAATATTTTACTAACAATACACATCCTGCTTGCAGTTAGACAATATTTGCTTCTCAATTCAGTTTTAATGTTGAAGGGTTACATGTATGAGGCACACTGGCAGTCAGCTAATACACACCATATTTAAGGGGAAAGATAAGGGAATACAGTCTATATAGAACTAGCTTATATATAATAGTATAACGTTTAGTAATACCTTAAACGTATGAGTAAACACTATAAATAAATTTTCTCCATTTTGATCTTCTAAATATATAATCTATTCAAAAGGTGCAAGGAATACACCTCCTTCTACACTATGTGATGAAGAGGGGGAGAATGGGGTGTCCTGTAGTTCTTATACTTTCCGTCCTAAGGTGACAACATTGCTCATCTATTGACAAAGTTTTGTGAGTGAGCATTGTCACCCCAGGACAGAAGTGGTAAGATCACCAGATTAGAATAGAAGAAAAAAGCCAGAAAAACACAAAACCAGTTCAGCCTCTAATATTTTTGAAAATCATATGACTGAATTAAAAGATGGTTGACAGCTACCCTTTCTTTTTATACAATAAATATTAAATGACAATACTTTTGTTTGAACCAACCTCTGCCATTTTGGCATCCTTCTGAAGATTGTCCAGCTTTCCTTCATTTCCACTCACAAAATTCCTTAGAACACTATTGTCATGGTGACTGCTTTCCTTTCGAATCAAGTCCATTCCTTTTCCGAGCTCCTTTACATCCATGAGGACATTTTCGAGAGACACTGATCAAAAAGAGTACAAGACAAAATGTGACAATCACAGCTAAGGTTTGTAATAATGGGTAAATCTTACATGGGGGGACCTGTTCAAGTGACAAGAAACAAGGGCTTATCACTCTATTGAGGGCACAGCTGTATAAACCTGACAGAGGTTCTAACTTTCTCCATTTTTTTCAAGAATAAAATCTTTGGCATAGAAAATATATTGCATAGAAAACACTGTGCTTTGAGGCCCAGTCTGCTCATAACAACAATAAAAATATTACATTTCGAGAAGTTTGTCGTCAGACGTATGAAAAAAAGATTTCTGATTGGTCTAAAATGGACTGACACAGACAAATGTGTTCTTACCTGCTGCTGCCTTCTCCACAAAGTGTAGTTCATTGTAGAATGTGGCCACCTCAGGGTACTTCTCCTTGGAAATTAACGCAATGTAGTTAAGTAACGTCATCTTTCTGTCTGTTGACTTTGTGTCTTGAAGCTGGATCAGATGATGAATTTTAGTGTAGAAGAGAAAAACATTACAGTTATAGCCTTTACTCTATGGATCAAAAAAAAAAACAAAACAATTCAGCCACTCCAGTTGCCAACATACCAAATCCAAGCTTTGTAGTTTGAACCCATAGACAGATCCTCTCTTGCTGCTATTCATGTAGTTACCCAGGGCAAGGATTATCTGAAAAGAATTGAACAACATAAGTGTAAATAATGTATTTCCTAAATTGTAGTTTAGCTTGTGGTTTGTTTGGGTATTCTCAGCACCCCACTCACCTCCAGCATTTGCTTCAGCTTTGGAGAAGACTTCACTGAGGCAGAAGCTGCAATTACTGCATTCAATTGCTGGAAGAAGCATGTTGCATATGTTAGAAAGGAGCATTTCATTTTAAATGGTAGCTAAAGCAACATAAAACATTGATTAGGGATTAAAACATGCCATGATTAGGGAAATCATACCATAAATAATCATAACAAATCATAACATAAATAAATATATATATATAAACCAAGGACATCTCCCACATGTCAATATCCATAATATCTATATTTACTGGGCACACTCCTATGTGTGTAGATACAAGGACCTGTTGTGTAGCAAAGTAGACATCAACAGCTTGTGTAACATCTAAAACAGATGCTTTTGCTAAGTGCTTGTTTAAAGTAAACACTGAGTACATTGTGGTTAGTGGCTGACCTGTGTAAGTGTAAAAAAAAAAATTGTTGTACCGAAACAAAATTTTAATATAAAAAACAATGGGGCAAAATGATTACCATCTGCTAGTAAAAGCAATCTGCAGATTGCAGGTGATGTTGAAGTTTTGCTTCATTTGAATCTGCTTTTTTTAATGTATAAAATTAACTAAAACAGCCTACAACAAATCAGAACCCTGTGAATACTATTGTTAGCAGTTGTTCTCAAAGTTTGAGTTTAAACTCCACAACAATATGTATATATATTATATATTAGTTTGGTCATGTGATCTGGAATATCACATGTCCCAGTAAAGGAGAACTGTGCCCCTTCATCAGCAGCTCTGCCCAAGTGCAGCTTTTGTTTCTTTGTGCACCATTGTGGTTAAATTGTAATTTTAACTACTCTATTACTGTGAGGAGTAAAACCGTGTGCATCTAAGGAAAGGGCCATAAAAGAAGTTGATAAGTGAAGAGTTAGAATAGTACACACTTTAGACTTTTACATATGTAGCCATATGTGAAAGTCTATGCCACTGAACAAAAGTAAAAAAAAAAGTTGGAAAATATTACAAATTTCTATGAAAAAGTTTAAACATTTTAATGCTCAGTTTTCAATTTTCAATTTCAATTTAATGTATACAATAAAACATTCTCAAATAGTTAGAAGCCTGGAGTAGTGTGGCATAGTGGTAGCCAATGACTTCATACCGGTGTTAGCAGCTGCAGGTTCTCACTGAAATTGCCCATAAAAGTCATGATGGACATCCTTTGAGAAAGACGTTCCACCTTACTGAAGAGCATCATGAATCTGTCCTCATCAGAAAGGTCTTCAAGAGGCTTTCGCTCCCGCTCATACTGTCTTAGCATCTTCACTTCTGCTTCAGTAGGCAAGAAGCGCACCAGACACTCCACAAAATCTACAGGCAATGTCTTCAAGTCAAACCTGGAAAAGAAGAACATATTAATTCTATGTCTAACTGAAGTTAAGCTACTTGGTCAATAATTAGCAACCTAGTGCAAAAAGAGATGTAGTGTCATATTTGTACCATGGTACAATAAAAGTACATTTATGGAATGTAAATAAAAAACCATGGCTGGGATTTAATTCTTACGTGTGAATGGCTTTACAAATCTCCTCAGTGGTCCTCCCAGCTTTTCGAAGAGTGATTGCCAGATTCTTGGCTCTGTTTGCCTCTAAAAGTGTAACTTTACTGACAGACTTCTGGGACGATTTATTCTTGGAGCAGGTCAGATCAATGGCAGCTCCCTGTGCTTTGGTTTTGAACAGTTCTTCAAATTTATCCATATCCAGATCCTACAAAAAAAATATAAAAAGGTAAAAAAACTTTTTGCTACATTTTTGCTAACAAGTTAATTTAAGTGTTTACAGGTACATACTGCTTACACTGTTTTGCTTTACAGCAATACATTTCTACATAAAATTGGAGAAATAGAAACACGCCTTTGGTATTCAGTTTGCAAACAACAGAACAGGTGAAGTGTATAGCACAGCATACCGTACAGACCAGTAAGATTTCTATTTACTGTAGTAAGATCATTAAAAGAAAATCCTGATTGGCTGCTATGAATTTTTGTATTTTGTGTGTCTTTCTGCCTATGTGTTTTCTCTCACCTGTAGTATCCTCTCATCATCCAGATCACTGAACACCGTGCCACTAATCTGGTTGGGTTTTAGAGCAGTCCAGTTAAACACAGGCAAGCGGAACTTTGTTTTTATTGGTTTCTTGATCCTGATTGCTAAAACAGATAAGAAATGCAATGAATACCAGGTGGATGGGGTGTGATAATATAGATTAGACACAAAGATTGATAGTTATATTTTTTCTCAATGTGATATTTACCTGACAAACCAGTTGTGAGGATAACAGAAGGTGAGGAAGATGGGAAAGGAGGTGGAGGAGGACATTTGCCTGTAATTAAAGTAAAAAAGTTATATGACCATATCATTTAAAATCATACAAAAGGAATCTCATGAAGTAATTATAAGCATTA
>NC_092858.1:45412851-45487658 GCF_032062135.1 Pyxicephalus adspersus | reverse complement strand
TTATTTATATATATATATATATATATATATATATATATATATATATAACATTTCTCTAATTCTAAAGAACTGACAAAGTTATCCTAAATAGATACATATTTGTATTAGTAATACTGTAGTTGAAAGTGTCAGTTACCTACCCACCCTGCATACCTGCTTTACCATACCTGGCCAGAGATTAAGGTAGTATCAGAGTACTGCCTGGAGCTGCATGTTGCAAGAAAGCATTCTTCCTTCAATCTTTGATGTGGGAAAAAGACCTATTATTATGTACCAAATGTGAAGGAGAAGACCATGCTGCAGTATATGCAGTCAGTCATGCAATTCAGTCCCCCATTGTGGCAGGAGGTCCACTGAGAAATCTAGTGAAGACTTGTGAGACTGTTTTGTTTAAATCTGCAGTGTGGGATATATTATAATAAATACTCACTGCCGTTTATAAGTTTAGAAAATTGTTTTGCTAATTATTTTGTTTTGTGTATACCTCTACAATTACTTATAATTTATATAATCTAAGACAATTCTTGACACAACACAGTATGAAACATTACCAGGTGTGAACACTTAAATATGCCTAAACAGGATTTACAAGTGACTATACAGTGGTCCACATTTACATGCTTGTTTATACCGAATTCTATTTATGGACTTTGTAACGATTAAGGAAGTCAATTATGAATCAGAAAATTATGTGGTTGTGTGACTCTGTTAATGTTGTGTTATACACTTATTTATTCATGGGGTGCAACTAGTTTGTGCGAATACCTTAACTTAGTCTTAGGAGACTTTAACTATTGATGGATTAATATATTTGACATACTTTCCCTAAGACAAAGAAGTCAAAATTGGATTTTAGCTTTAGTTTGACTTAGTATTTCTGAGGCTTATTATGGATCTCATATTCAGGAAAAGATTTAAGCAGAAAGTGATTAGGGAACCTAGACTGGAGAATTATCCCACCTCAATGATTCTTTTTTGCTATTCTGCTCTCATTATTACTACTGATCCTGTGCCTATCTGATTGGCTAATGGCCTGGGTAGAAGAACAATTTAGGAAATCTGCTAGGCATAATATAATATAAGGAAATGAGTCAAATGAGAATCTCGATCATGTTACATGTGATACTGAAGACAGAGAGATATCTGTGACTGCAGAAATACCGTAGGTCCCCAAATCACCCTCCTTCCATTATGAAATGCATTATTTTGTTTCATGTTTTCTTTAAACAATGTCTACTGTAGATAATTACTAAAGCATAAATCAATTCCAGTGCAAATATATACAAAAATATCTGATAAATGAGCAATCCTTACTTGGCATTGGAGGGGGAGGAGGTGGAGGAGGTGGAGGAGGGGGTGGAGGTGGTGCTGCAGGAATGGGTGCTGGTGCAGGTGGTGGTGGAGGTGGAGGAGGTGGAAAGTCTGAAATTAAGGACATGTCTCCAGGTAGGCCAGCAAGTGATGAGGGGATGGTCCCAGAAGACCCATGCTTTTGATGCTGTAAAGCATTAGCCTGTTCCAGCTGGCGGAGCTGCAGAAATGCTTCCTCCTTTTCTTTGATGATTTTCCTTAGCGTGTTCACCTGATGACTTGTGGTCTCATACGTTTCCTGGAGATATATATAAAAAGGAAATCAACCACCAGCAATTTAAAAACAATGACATGGAAAAGAAGAGAGACTTTGCTGGAGATCTTATATTTTCCTACATTTTGGTTTTTGTGTATTATGGAATCATAAACTCCATTATATGTGACATATTACAGTGTGCAATAATGTAGATAGAACTCAGGTCTAACAACTGTGCTATGCAACTGGGCTAGGATTTCTTTTTAGCCGGGTGCACTATCCAGAACTTTTGGATCCAGTTGGATCACAATACAGGGGCTGCCACCCACCTACAGCTTCTTCCTGCCCAGCATAAGAACATTTCTGGGCTTCGACAGTTTAGGCTTCTTAAATTTGCTTCTAAACTCCAGGTCTTTATGGCCAACTCGCCCAGCAGGAAAAGAGCTGGTGTGGCTATACTTCTGAAATATTCATTTAAATTGATCTTATCCCGCTCTGTTGTAGACCCCAAGGGCAGATACCTTACTTTACATGGAACTTTTCAGGGTGTCCCCCTCACCCTGTGTAACCTTTATGCCCTGAATATTGGACAGATTCAGTTCCTGTCCAAAGCATTGTTACATCTAGGGGAGTTTGAACACACCTTTTTGGTTGTTGCCGGGGACTTTAACTTAACATTTCCCCCCACACGCATTCCTCAGGTGTTATCATACCCCAGAAGTGCTCCATCGTTTGTTCCTTGGTGCTGACCTCACTTGCTGGTGATGTGGGTCCATCCGGGGCACCCTGCAGCACATCTTTTGGTTTTGCCCTATCATTCAGGGGTACTGGTCCCGAGTTAATAATTTACTCTCAGATGTGGTTCAGCAGCAGATCTCTCTGGATCCTCTCACTCACCTTCTAGGTCAACTCTTTAGGCTACTACCAAAGTTTGCTCGTAAACTGGTGTCTCATATTTTGGTGGCTGCTCGCTCCCCAATCCCTTCCAAATGGAAAACTACTCATGCCCCCTCCATGGCTGACCTGCATAAATGCATTCAGGAGGTACGTCTTATGGAGTACCTCACAGCCCTCGTTAGGAATACCATAAACAATTTTCAGAAAATGTGGGAAGCCTGGGATTACTATTATGCCCAGCTGCCCAGTTAACCATTCAAATCTATCATGCTTTATGTCATTGTCACACTCACAACCGCAATTTCTGGACAACAATATGAATAGTTTTTTTAGCTTTTTACTAGTCTTATGCACTGTTTGGACCCTTAATTATGAAGAGGACAGTTTTTTAGCGCTCCCTAGAACTCTAATAGTACAGCTGTCCCAATCCTGTTATGCTGCTGTTACTCTTGTTCAGTTATGTTACTGCACTTTTTCGTTATTTATTGTTTTATGCCTTCTTCTTCTGTAATTTTGTTCAAACATTTTCAATAAAAACACAAACAAACAAAAAAAATAGTTCTGGGTACAATACTATATTGCCAAGTCAGAGTAAAAAAATAGCTGGTGATGCCTGGTAGACTGGGTCAGCTCCTGGAATCATGTCTTGGCTACCTCAACAGTGAGATCTCCCTGTCATAGTTCCAAAATCTACTCCTTTCCAACCCAAAGTTTTTGGTGTTTCTGTCTGGGTTAAATAGAACTTACTGTTACATTCTTCCATGATATAAAGTCTAAAGAAAACATTTGAATTAAACAATCTGCATAACTGAGCCTCTTACTGCGAGAGAGACTAACTTTTGTGATTTAAGATACAGTTAATAGTAATACAAGTTTATCAAATTAAAATTCCAGAATGTACAGTAGTTAAAAATGCTGGGAAATCTCCAACAAGTCACCACAAGGTGAAAAAGAAACTTGAGGAACAAAAGGAACAAAAAGGAAACAAAAAGTTAAGGAACAAAAAGTGATACTACAGCAGGAGATCAGTTATAAAAAACAAAATATACAATGCTTACCAAAAAACAATCATATAAAAGACCACATTAGAGTAATACTTTGCTGCTTTAACTTACCAAATGCAAAAATATCCCACAAGCATTTTAAACAAAAGATGAACTGGAACAGAATATCTGCCTATAATTGTGGATTGACAGGAATAGTGGGGCTTTGCACACCAACTAAGAGGAAATAGTTATTTGTGCCAATACTTCAGTACTGCAGCATATATTTTTTTTTTAAATTGGGAGACAATATTTGTAACCACTATAAAAAGTTTTGCTTTAAGTTGGGTTTTAGGAAAACTAAGATCCCTATGCCCCTTATGTCTATTTTGCACACACAGTGTATTAAGAAGTATCACACTCTTCTTGCAGCTCACCCTAATTATCTCCAGTTCCTTCTCCCTCTGTAACAGAGTTTTCTCCAGCTCGGCCACTCGCATTATGTTTTCATTCTCCAAATCTAGCAGCTTTTCCGTCATCTGAAAGAAAATCATGACTACAGTTATCGGATCCGCAGCACCTACTGAAGTCTTCCAGCAACAACTCTGTTCTAATATCACAAATCAAAAGTAAAAAGAATCCTAGGATTTTTTAAATCTTTTTCTACATTGAAGGAATTCCCCTGGAAATCTAGCAATATACTCCAAGAAGGAAGCATGATGCAATATATGATATTCTGTCAGTTTCTCGTGCCTTGTGTTCTAACTTGTGACAATTTGCTGTTACAGCTAATTTCTCTAGTTTTTGGGGAAATTAACTTTTTAATAATTTGTAGGTCTGTTTTAGTATTTCAAAATAGTACTGCTGGTCATATCCATGTGGGGGATAACATAAGTCATTATTATTTGAACATCTATCTAAGCTGTACCACGACTTATGGGTCATTTAAAGAATGATGAGTAACAAGATACTTTGATATCCCTATGAATATGGATAGGTCAAAAGACAATGTAATTTTTGAAGTCCTACCCTCATACATTAGTTATACTGACCTTACCAGTGCTTCCACACCTCTTTTGCCTCCAACCCATCCAGCAACATTACCAATTGCTGGGGGGTATGTGACAGCACTTAGGTCATTGGGCCCAAACCATTGTCACATGACTAGGGGAGTATCACTGCTCCCCTTAACATCTGACACTACAGATTTTTTTGTGCTTGCTGAAATGGAGCCAAGACCTATAGGAGAGCACTGACAAAGTTGACACCTTAACCCTATATTGTATAAAATATATTGTGAAAACTCTGCCATGTAATGAGCTTTATTGGTTAAGAAAACAATAAATCATTTAACGAAGATAAAAACAAACAGGCCATAGCCTTAAAAAAATATTTAATCCATTTTTTTTCTCCTTTTTAATCATTTACATTCAGATTCGCTGTACTGATGAACATTTTTACCTTTTTTTTCTCATATTTCTACAAAATTGTCATATTTTTGCCAAAGGTTCAATGCAGATAGAAATGTGAGCCCAACGATGTGATCGATCAGCATATGAAGATGTCTATGTATACACCGGGATGATTAATTGTGGTCAAAATGTACTAAACTCAATTAGAGATTCATTGCATATCACATTTTATTACAAACCGTAAGACACAATGTAGTTCCAAGGAGGAAGTGGAAAAATAATGCCACCAACAGCTGAGTTAAAAATGTAACATGTTAATCCTTTTTATTGAGATGTTAATGAAGTCAACCCAATACCTTTAGCAGTAGATATATAAATCTTACATCACATATGTAGTGTGTAGGACAGAGCAGTCCAAAGCGTCGACTTTCTAAATTAAGTTAGTGTTTGCATGCCATTGAAAATGTCTATAAAGTATGAACAAGCACCTCTGTATGCTATGTTAATATTCTTTGAACACTCTGAACAATGTTCAAGTTCAATGTACATACACTTAAAAATATCAAAATAGCCAGCAAATGATAAGGTGCATTTCCCCATATTTAAACCCCATTTTTTAGATACCAGTGAGAGTTGCTAGTGAATTGCATGGGCTATTTTTAGCAAACACATTTTCCTGTAGTCATTCAACTTTGAAATAAGTTTCCCTGGACTGCTGCTGTCTCCGTAAGATGTGAGAGTTGGTTGGCACAGGTTCCAATGCATTTTACCCTTTTAGTCAGTCTAGCAATGCAAGCATGTTTACAGGAAAAAAGTAAAGCATCAAAGTGATCTAAGTGCAGCAGTTTCTGCATTTTTCATTTATCTGAATGAAAAGATAACACATGCATATTTGCATGTTCTTAACTAAGAAACTTGTACCCTTCTCTTGCTATACAGTTTAAGTGAATCAAAGTATAAAGCTGGCAGAAATTCACATACACATAAATGTATCTGGAGGTTTGCTTTTACCAGTAATTGCATGTAAAACTTTGGAATGGCCATGTAAATTATATTGTATAGTCGCCTTATAAAACCTGAGAATAACTCACATGGGATAAATGTTCCTCCAATTCCTCTACTTTCTCAAGTGCAACATTCTTGGTCTCTGCATCTTCCAGCAGACCTCCTACATCAAACACATTATCGAGGTAGGCCTGAATCTGGACCTGAAGTTTCTCACTTTCTGTGTGTTTAGATTTCTGCAGAGAAGAAAAACACACATAGTTAGGGATTTGATTCATCAACCCCCGAAATACACCAGTGTAGACAAACATGTAACCCTTACCTCCAAGAACTCTTCAAGGCCCAGCTTGGTGAACTCATACTGAAGATGAACACGGAAGTTCATGTCTTCCACAGAATGAACAACAATATTAATGAACTGCATACATGCAACCTGTGGGAAGAAAAGGTTTGTTTATCCGCAACAAAAACAAACTCATCAATAATATCTACTAAACTAGGTGCTTGACTTACCATGAAATCAATATTACTGTCTTCATTCCTAAAATATTCCATAAGCTTCTCAAATCGATGCTTCTCCTTGCAGACCTAGAGTGATACAGAGTATATATAATAGTAGATACAGACATGTATATATATATATATATAAAGATAGATAGCCCTTGCTCTTTTAGAGTTATTAAAAGTAGAAAATTAATTGATTGGGTTAATGAAATATCTTTCCCTACCTCTTTAAAGTTGTCAAAAGCTGATAAAATAATTTCATGTCCTCCTCGAACCAGACACACTGCAGCCAGTAATTCCAGGACCAAAGCTTTAGTTCTGTTCAATAGGAAATACATCATGTAATGAAGAAATAAAATATTCTAGGTGCCATTTGTATTTCATAGCTAGGTAGGGGAATTCAACTGTGATTTGTGTTTTTTCAACCTGAGTTTATAGAAATATTTAAATGTTTTAGTGGATAATCTGCATGCATCCCAAGGAACATAAAGATATATTTAAAGTATCACATACCTTGGATTCTTGTTGTTCAAGCTAAGAGCAATTTCATTGACAGCATGAGGATGGGACATGACCAGATTGAAGCCATACTAAAAAAAAAATACAAAGTAGAGATAGATAAATAATTCAGATTGTTAAGTATGGGTATCCTATAGTCTTCATAACACATATGACAGCATTCATATTTGTGTTATCCTATAAATATATTTGGATATAACCAGATGAGCATAGTATGAGCCTATGAACATGCACACACATAGCTGCCTACATCCAAAGAGAAAAATACACAGAAAGCTTTTCACAGAATACCAAAAGTATTAATATTATAGCCTGTGCTACATCATATTTATCACATCCAACATACCAACTAACAATATACCTGGTAATTCATAATGGCACGGAGGCACATAATGCAGACATGTACATCGTCCTTCTGGCTGACCAGCCTGGAGTTTTTCAGTGCTTTCTTTCCTGGCAGTGTATTGTAGCTGCTAATAGGAGATGAGAAGTACACAGAATTGTGTTAATTCAGGCAGTAAGCTAGGCATTTGTGTTAACTTATCAGGCTCAATCACTTGTATGGTGAAAATAGTTCAGATTCTCCATATAATTGGGTGTATGTGTTAGTAGCAAATTAGTATTAATCAATGTAATGGGTAAAAAAAGGTAATTTTTGGAAATGTGTAAAACGCATAGCAGTATTATGAAGGTATTTCACTTATGGCAGTAACACCCAAAAAAATAAAAGGAATCATAAAAATGATAATCACCTAGTTCTACTAAATCATAGTCAAAATTACATTACTTGGTCCAGTAGATTATGATAACAGAGAAAGGCAAAATCACAGATCAGTTGCTAATTTTATTTCATAGATGTCTGTTTACTTGCTAAAGTTATAAACAGTAAGTGACAAACAAGCATGCGGCATATGATGTATCAATATACTGTAAAGTCATTACAACATAAACTTTTAAAATCACCATGTAAGCGTGGGACAATTTACATGTCAAGCATTTGTTTTTTTTCTATGGACCCTTTGCCTTTCTAGGTGCTACTAGCCTTTTTATGTAAAACTATCATGAACAGCATGGCTATGGAAGAATCACAAACGCAGCATTTTAGCAGGCTGGCTACAGGGAACAATGGCAAGGAGCGGGCACACAAATACATACCGGAGCACAGACTGGCGGGCAGAGCGAGCGAGGCCGTTGGCGAAGGGGGCATGGAGGGCGTTGGGACTCTGCAGATCCTCGATGGATCTGCTCCAGGATTTGGACCTTTCAACCAAGCCATCCTCCCCGTTTTCCAGGCCCTCAAAATCAAACCTACACCAAAGGGATACAAAGAAGCTTGAGCGGCCAAGGGACAGACAAAGGAATGGGTAAAGCAAAGCTACAAAGCAGAGGAAAAATGGTATACAGTCTGCTGGATTATGCAATAGCTGCAATGGCCGAGGCCAACAAACAACAAACTGAGCTGCATATGTCAGACAGCACTGGATGGAAAGGGTTACTTGAAACACATGCTGCTACTTCAGCATCAGGACAAATGAAATCACAGTGGATAATCATCATCATTTTCCTACTTGTGGTTTTTATGAATGGCTCTCCCACATATATTCAGCAAAACAAATTTACAGACTGTACTTACATAACCGCGCACTGTGCAAATGAGAGATACTCCACCAAAACATCCAGGCCCCTGTTGTCATTATTCAAGAACTCACGCACCCACCTACAAGAGAAGAAGACAATACTGTCAATTACTGCCTATGACAGGAAATTAAATTTGGGAACACGTTGGGTAAAACCGTTCCACATACATATGTTAACTATGTTTTTAAAGCCAACAGCAACTATGCTTATGATATTTTTGGTTTAGGAAAAATCTTTCATGCTTTACAATTAGATTCCAGGCTGTCAGCCCAGCAGAGCCATGTGACTGCTTTATGTTCCACAATGTTATACCTTGTTATGTTATACCCCCTTGCTCCCCATCTCATACACAGACCCCTATGGTTATGATTCCACAGAATTGTGCTGTACACTCACACAACTCAAGCCATACAACACTTTATATGAAACCACAAACTAGCTCATGCAATTTAAAAAGCGTATTTTTGGTTTAGATCATATGGAAACTTGGAAATAACTTGCATATATAGTTCAATACCTCAAAATGTTTTTTTTTTTAGCTGCAATAAGTGATTTTAATATTATACCAGAGACTAATGCAACACAAGCACAGATCCACATACCATTTACTGCTTTCATTGTCTGTGATTATATCTATGGTAAAAACAAAAACGTTCCAAACTAATTTCAGATACAATTATGCAGCTACAGCACTTGAATTTGACCATATGTGTATTTAGCTTGAACAGAATCCTCCACTGGAGAGAGAAGAGTTTTAGCCAGGATCACACAGAAATAAGTACTGAATAAATCACTGGCATCCTTTTAGGTTACTTTAAGTTTCATGGTCTTCCTCCATAAACTTGGGAGGAATTACAGGAGGCAGTTATTACATAAAGTACAAAGTTTCCAGGGTTTCCTCCTGGAAAGAACACTAGAACTCAAAATGCATTTTTCCTATTAACACCAGCATGCTTTACCATCAAAGGAAAAATGTGGTCTTCTTAGAATTGATTCAAACTTCTAAAGGTTACCTTTAAAGTTCTGTCTAGTCTGGCTTCTAATCACATTCACTTTTCTATATACCGGATACTACTCCAAAATTAACATCTATGGTCATTTATTCTCTCACTCACCAGGTTCTGTAACATATTCTAAAACTCCATTTTATAAACTGTCCCCCTTGTCCAAATCCTTTAAAATTTACCTCTTTTCCACAGCATATAATCTGACCCATGATCGTACTCAATCACTAATTCCTTCTCTATTATCTGAACTATATGCTCTTCTATACAATCATATCTAATTGTCATCATAACCAGTTACTGCATTTGTGTTATCCTTGTACATCCTTGTTTGTATTACTATGCACATCACCACAACTGTGCTGTGCTACAGAACTATACATTCCTGTCATAAACACTGATGTAAAAGCTTGCATTCTAACACAATTGTTTTCCAATATCAGATTTCTGGATTGCCCTCAGCTGTGGCAAGTGACACATTGATTGGGACTGATTTAATAAAGCTCTCCAAGGCTGTCATAAAGCTCTCCAAGGATCATCAGTGAAGCTGGGTGATCCAGCAAACCTGGAATGGATCTGGTTCGGGATTCAAAACATGTGCTAACAAATAGCAAATGACTTTTAAAAACTTCATTCCAACTTAGCTGAATCACCCAAATTCACTGATAAAGGTAATAATAATAATAATAATAATAATAAAAGGTGTATCTTCTCCAGCAATGGAGAGCTTTAATAAATCAGGCCAACTTTATCTAGGGTATAGGTAAATCACAATGCTTATATTACCACTGCTTACCGTGTCTTCTTTGCTTTATAGCAATTATAGTTACAACTGAAAACAGAAGAGTGAAATGTAAGCTAAACTGACTAAAAGGTATCTATCACAGAGGAGGAGTAGCCACACACAAGACCTAAAGCCTGAGTAATTCCATATGTATCTGACTGTTCATGTAAAAAGTACAGTAAACAGTCATTTTTTCCATCCATGAAATGGGTTGCTGTTTTATGGTAAAGTTGAATTTTTTCAGATTTAAGTAATATTTATTGACAAGCGCTTGTCAGACGTAATGATATCAGTAGCATATATTACACTTTAAACTGCCATTCATCTACAGGAAGAAGACACATGCAAGTTATGAAAAGTTATACAACACAGGGGGAACATTCAGTTTAAAGGAAACCTTAGATGTCAGATCCCTCTTTGAAATGATTGTATGCTGGTCAAATAACATAGCAGCAGCGTGACACCAGCACTAAAGTAATCCACTGTATAATACAATATGTGTTTTTGGTGTGAAGTACGCAGGAGGACATCTCCAGGCTTATAAAGCACAGCTCTGTGCTCTGCTTTGGGTTAGTGGATCAGGGCCCCAGCCGTGTGAATTAAGAAAATAAACAAACTTGAGCACTTCTCAGCTCCGTGTTTTGTCTGGGACACAGATATCAAGCAGATTTATTTCATGATTTAGTCAGAACATCAACACATGTAGATAAAAGATACAAGTAATACAGATTTATTTAACCAATGTCCTTCTGGAAAAGAGCCAGCACTCTCACTTAACACTTCATAATATTATGTACCAAACAGCACCTAAATCTTGTAACAGTTGTTAAAATTGCAATAATGAAAAAATTAATTCGAATGAAGCGCTGAAAGTTTTCCTTAAAGTTTATAGAGGGGGCTTTTACATCAGGACTGGATTAGAATTGTAGATTATGTATCTCATTAACAAGGGGGTTCTAATTTTAGGGTGTTCTAGTGTATAAGATTAAGCTTTATTTATATGGGACTATATAGTAATAAGGGCACAAATAGGTCCCTGAAAGGTGTGATGCATTGTGTTGCAGGTTTTTAGCACATTGCTGTATGGATTACTAACTTTAAGAGGGTATACCAAAAAATAAAGTAACTCCAGTTATCAGAACAGTGATTTAGAACAGATTAAGATAAAAGCTTTGCTGACACCTCCCCAAGTTATGAATATGGAAAGGTCCATAATACTTGGTTGACACTATGGCACCCCTGAGTTCTGGAGAACCGGGTTAAACATAAACTTCAACACCATCAGTATGTGCTGCAACTGCTTCTCTGATTGACATAGCTGTTACACTTGTTACAGACACAGAATTAGATTCATGTCTAATCATATCACAAGGACAACCAGAACTGCAGAATTTCATAAATTTTGCATACATCAGACTTGAAGAGGAATAAAAGGATCTACAAAGGATCATCAATTGTATCAATTAACCTAATGCCTATTCTATGTTAATGAGGTGCTGCAAAGTGGTGTTTCAATTGAGAAATAATTGTTTCTAAATGACCTCGACAAAATCCTACTGCAATTTTAGATAAATTGCAGTATGATTTTGTCCAGGTCATAATTTAAATATGCATAGTGTTTGCAGAGTTCTTCCTTAAACACCTGTTCCTTCTAACCAACAAGTGATAATGACTGAATAGATCAGGGCATGAGTATCATATTATCATTGCTGACAAGTAAAGCATACCCTTTTTTCTATATTATTCTATATAAGATTCTTGTGTTAATAAAAAACAGACATAGTAACATTTGCAGCAAATAGTAAAGATGAAAATGTGTATGGGGAGAAAGTTTTGTGCACTGTATGAGATCATCTAACACGTCTGCACCCACCTCCACAATCAGAGGTGTTATGGGGGCTGTGCCGGGGAATGTACATAAAGCCCACTGGAGATGAATGATCTCATTGTGACATGTATAAACATTCACAGAATAAAAGGTTATCGGGTCAGATCATACACAACACATTGATAATATATTTTAATATGAAGTGTGCTCTGATCTGTGCTTACTACTGAAAGAGCCTGGAATGTAATATATAAGGGGTTCTCTTGCATAATATCTACTAGAGATAACTCACAGTAAATGTACTTTAAAGTATGAAGGTAAGCTTGTTAATGTCAAGGGCTGTGGCTCCTGCATATGCATGGCAAACATAAAAAGAAGCATAGAACAGTATATGTCATGACATAAAAAATTAAGGGTCACAACATATAGTAGTATCATAGTATCATGTCCTGAACTTTTGTTTGTGCCCCACATTCATGTGAAGGTATTTGTATTTTACATTTGAATATAAAGTGAAACAGTTAACCAAATCAGATTGATTGTTATCTTGCTGTTTTGTTCAGAATATTCTAATCTAGATTCAATTTGACTTGTCATATATTTATTTTCTTTAATATTTTTTTATCGCTAAAAAAACAAACAAAAACAAAACATCCATGAAAAGTATAATACAATAGGAGAAAAATAAACTATTTGCAGATTTAATAGCTTTGCTGCTGAAAGTTGTAGTTTGTTCTGTGATCTCCATTGGTCTAGTTGCAGTGTATAAGACAGTGTAATGATATTTATACTACTAGATAGGTTTGGACCTGAGTCTAGAAGTATTGGGGGCCATGGAATGGGAAATTGGTGAGAAAAGGTATAAGGAGTAAATGGGGATGAAAAAGTGGAGAAGGCAGAAAAAACAAGGGGAAGGGTATCTCATCTGATATTTTATGTACTTATTTTTATATAGTGTTTTGTGATGTGAATAAGAAGCAAAATATTAATACAACACCTAATATGCTGTATAGGGGTATTAAAGAAAGATTCTTCACTCTTCTTTATTGAAAAATATACACATCCAAACTTCAAATTACTTGTACCAAATGTCAGAACAGCTATTATACCACTGTGATAATAAACAAAATCCCAACCTAATTACTGTTTTCACTGAGGACAAATTAATTTGTGTGGTTTGCATAATTTATGGGCCTGATTTATTAAAGCTCTCCAAAACACGAGAAGACACACTTTCATCAGTGAAGCTGGCTGATCCACCAAGCCTGGAATTGATTTCCACTTCTTCTTGGTTTCCCTTTGTTAGCAAATGTTTTGAATCCTGGACCAGATCCATTTCAGGTTTGCTGTATCACCCAGCTTCACTGATGAAAGTGTATCCTCTCCAGCCTTTAATAGCTTTTTAATCAGGCCCTAGTTCCTTAACACAGGTTCTTTTTAATTCTGTTCTAAAATCACTTGTGTATCATGGATACAACACTAGGAATGAAGACTGTTATTTTTGTACTTTTTTAATGAATTGTTCTGAATTTTAATCTTTCTTCTGTGGGAAATGTCAAACAACTTCAGTCTGAGTAAGACATGAGAATTGCTGAATGGCTTTTCTTGCGAATAAGATTATTTTCTTTCCTCTCTTGAAAACAGAGATTTATTGGGATTGCAGAGTGTTGTCGTTGTGCAGAAGCTGCAGTGTGTCTGTCATACAAAGCTCTGGCACATGACTCAGTATGACAGTAGAGATGTGGAGGACTTTTTCCTCTCCCAGGCCAGCAGCCCGCCTATTTCCTGTCTGCTACCTCCGCAGTCCCCACACCACCTCCTGCTCATTTCCTGTCTGACTATAGACTCTATTTCTGGGGATGCTTTCAGCTGACGTATGCAGAGGTCTCAGCTACAGTCCCACCTAAAAGATGCCAAAAAGTTTTTTTCCCTTCATTTGTTTCTACGCTTGTTCAGGTTAAATTATTCTCACACACTCTTCACGCTTATGGCACTCTTTTGTTTCTAAGATAAAAACGAACAGAATACAGAAACAGCTACTCTGCATTACACAGCGATAATGTGTCCACTAATGTGAATTATCATGGAATGAACGAACATTTTTGCATCACACATTGACACATTTTTCCCTTATACATTAAAGTGAGTATGAGGATTTATTTTAGTTGCTTTTAGTGTCCCGTTTCAATAACACCAAGTATAAGAAATGAATGGTTGCTGAAGGCTGTGATGATGGTTTTCTTTACTCTAGAGTTAGTAACTTAACCTCAGCACCCTAAAGGTAGCCATTGGCAGTAAAGAATTAGATGGGATTCTATGGAGAACCCTCTCTCTCCCCCATAACTGCCTAGAAGGACACCACCAAGCACATCTGTGTGTCATCAGCTCAGGTAAATTATAATATTAAACAAATGAATCCACCCAGTTACTCAAACGTGTTCTTCAGATATTAGGGTTGCGACCTGGCCCCAATACACAATACTGGCGCTGGGAACTTGCAATGAAATTTTATGGTTCACGGTATGCAGTCATCAAAGCAAAAGCCAGGAATACACATTGCACCAAACAAATATCTTTGAGAGTAGACTGATCAGTATGTATAAAGAATGTGGTGTGTGGTATGCAAGTAAAGCACACCTGAGCCACTTCACAAAACTAGCATGAAATAGAACTTGCAATGATCAAATATAACATTCAGGACATGATGGCAATCCTGTCTTTTTCATTTCCTTCCTCACTGTCACCTTCCAGTCAATGTGCCGGTACACTCCTGGGAACATCTTGCCCTCATCCAGACACCACCTGCACTGCTCCCTACAAGTTCTACTGGCCACAGATTCCATGGAACAATGTGCATATAATAAATGTAAAATAAACCACCAACCAATCTTCAAATACTAATTGCATAAAACAATTGCCATTTTTTATTTATTCAAGAAAAAAAATATTAGGATTTAATGGAAGTTTCGATTGCTTTTAGGTGTACATTATATCAGCCTCATGTAAATATTATTAATGATCAGTAATTAAACAAACCTTGGGCAGTTTGTTATGCCCTGGTTCTGAATACCATATTGCAATCTTTGTGATTCACTTTTCCCTTCTTACATTGTCAGCTGACTCACTAAATTAATGCACTTCCTGTATGGTTCATATCTCATTTCATCACTTGTTAGGCTTGGAAATGGAATGAAATTTAACGGAAAGTCCCCCTAAAATGACTTTAAAGTAAACACTGCAATAAGAAATACACCAGATATGCCCTTTAAATAGTTTCATCAGGAAATGAAACTTAAGCTTAAGCTTAATAAAAAATCAGCATCATTACACTTTCCAGCAACCAGAAACCAAAATGAAAATACTGTTGGCTCCTAATGTTTGACGATACTACTGAGATCATTACACATAATGTTTCCTACCTCCCGTAGGCTTTTACACTTCACGAATTGCTGAGGGATGACTAACCCCTACTGAATAACAGCAGCCAAACAACTTTTACAAACAAGAATTCTGCTCAAAGCAAACAAAATAAAATACATGGAGGAAATCTACTATCCTTGTTTACCAACCACAAAAAAAGAGAAATTAATACATTTTATGGGTTTTCTGTGAAGCTGCAGACTATATATAGCAAAAGCAGTCATCAATATTAAATTATTAATAAACTGTGGTGCCTGAACTTCAGCCAATGATCATTTCAGACACCAACTACAGTGGCTGCCACATAAATTCAATATTTATTATGGATCTTCAAAAAACATGGTATGAATCAATACAATACCCTTAGCTCATATTCTGTAAAATGCATTCAAGATACATCCAAGATATAAAAAAACACACCTGTAAATGCACTTCAACTATGAGCATTAAAAGCTTTTCATATTCTTACATGCAGTAAAAGAGCTTTAAATATGGATATTATTGACCGCTCTAGCTGCATGTACTGTGAAATGATTTATCCTTGAAAATCACAAAGGGAATCTAAGGCTGAGTTTAGTGGTAAAAGGCCCTCCTAGGCAGCTCCTGGTGGATGGCACCTGGCCACCAACCACTGGGTCCTAACAGGAGTTTCAATATTTCTACTGTGGGTACAAGCAGGTGGTACTGAAAAGCTCAATACCGCCCCAATTTCTCCCCTATGGGTAGCTGTGGGTGAAATGCTACAATGTAGTCTCAACAGCAGGAGCCATTCACAGGTGTGCAGGAATCCTGACTGCAATGTCTGACATATACACGCTTACCAACAAGTGCACTTACTAATCTGTATGTGAGATATGGTCATAAAAATATTGAAGCATTTGTAAGTACTTACCCTATATGATTTGTTCGCAGTGATATTTCCAGTTCACGTAAAACCTTCGTAGATTCTTGGACCCGTCTTCTAAATTTCTACAAAAATGTGAGAAAATTTAAATTGATATGCAAAATAGGCAGGTAAACAGACAGTGTCTTCATCACAAAAGATTTAGACCATTAATTACCATATCTCAAGGGATAAATCACACCACCTTAGAGATAGGCCTTTCATAAGCCCGATATTGAACACAAACCATTATCTGGAAAATACTTGAAATCTACTTTCTATGTGTTTTCTATTGTAAATCCTTTCCAATAGGGTATAAAAAAAAGACAACTGACCTATGAAATACTGAGAAGTCACAAAGATATCTACCAGCTGTTTTCATTACATCGAAGCAAATACTAATATTTAAGTTTAGCAATGGCTGGTTACATAATCTCTAAAAATAGGTTCACTTAAAGAAGCAGCCATGATATGCATCCTGCAATGACAGAAGTACTTTGATTAAACCCCCTTCCCTAAAGAAAGGTAATGAATCAGACCCCACTCCTTTGTAAGGTTAAAGATCTCTGCTTGTAGCCTGCAGTTCAGAGGATGTTATTACACAGAAGTTTTCTAAACCACCTCCTTAAAGGTCATTTACATCCTAATTATCCCATAAGATGCTTGAACAGTATACATTGTATGTAATTATTAGATAATTTCAGGCCACCCTAAGAATGATTTTTCAGCATCACCCTGTATCTCAAATATTCATATTTGCAGTAGGATAAATAAATAGACAAGTACAAAATGTCTATTTAGATTTACCTTTCTTGTGACTCCGGGGTCTAGGAATGATTGCAGTTTCTGAATGTAAGTGTGTGGCGGGTTTTTCACTTGAAACCGTTCCTAATAACACACAGCATGTAAAAGTAGGTTAACATATGCACTGGAAAAGGTAATGGAATAAATATGACAAAAAGGACAAATACATTTTACTATATATATTTATAACTGATGGTCAAGTGAAAATGCAACTTTTATTCAATAAAAGCAAAGGGTTTGTAGAAATCCCACATCCCCATCCATTTATACCCACCTTACCCTCACTCCTTCGATAACTCTTCAGGTCTGGGAGTCCTAACCCTATTTCGAGCCTAGGTAAGATGGTGTCAGAGTTTAGGCTACGTACACACGTGCAATAATTGTCGTTGGAAAGGATCTTTCCTGATGAATGTACATACATCACCGTTCGGCTCTATGGAGAGGGGAGGGGGAAAACTACGGCGGGGCACCCTGCTGTGCTCTCTCCCCCTTCACTTTCTTTATGATTGTTCTTTGTCCATCATCCGTTGATCCGCCAGGACGGTCGTTTGGACAATGAACGATGAGCAATATCAGCCCTGAACCAATTATCGGACGAGAACCATTGCACGTGTGTACAAAGCCCTACACAGATAATCTGTGCCCTTCTCTGTTAAGTAACCATGTTCCTACAAGGTTGAGTGGCCACTAGGCCGGAGCACCTAATCTTGGGAGGAGGCTGCTTTACGCCAGCAAGAACTAAATAATCCCCAAGGCCATCATGGAGCGATGCAGAGGCAAGGTGGGGCACAGCAACTGATGTGGAGTTTTAGCGTGGTTCAGAATGGGCAAAAAAAATGGTTCTATTTAAGTTTATTATAAGTAGCCCTAATAATAATACGGCTTATAGCTCATTGGATTTATGTACTCCTTGGATGGAATCTGTGAGTCACAGGCAGCTGCATCATCACACTGTCTGGATTCCTATTATCCCAGAAGAAAGGTTTTTATGCATGCTACATTGAGAAATGTAGTTTTGCAGCACAGCTCTCATTTCATACTATTCTTGCTGAAACCCTCTCACAGCCCATTCTTAAATCATCATGCAGGGAGGTATGGAGAAAGGGGAACATAGAGGCCTTTAAGCTGAAAGCCTGAAGTCAGGCTCCAAACAATCTCCATATCTTGCTTTAATAAACTCAGCAAACCACTGAACCACTGTTATATATGGGGCCCCCACACACAGTAAATAAAGTAAATTCCAGAAGTATTTCAGTAACACTGACAAAAGGTTAGGGTAAGACTTTGATAAACCAGACCTAACTGAAGGTGTTATAAGTTAACTCAATATAAATATCTGTAACCTATACAGAATTGAAATAGCAGCCACTGCACAAGGCTTGATGAAAGTTTATATGATATGTAGACAAAGCACTATGTTTGAGGCACCCTGAGAACTTATTCAGAGTATAATTTGAAAAACAGAAGTTTATTGCGTGTAAACCCAGCCTAACTTTATTTATATAACTATATATTTATATAACTATTACATATAAATAACTTGGGGGGGGGGGAGCTTTAACCATACCTGGTCACAGATGAGATCCCACTTTTTTTCATTATCATACTGTCGCAAGAGTCGTGCTTTGTCTGGGGGAAGATTCATAGAACTCTGGAAGAACAACACAAACAAATGGTTTAATAGTTGTGAAGACATAAGGAAACACTTCACAAGCTTTCAAAATATTGCAATCAGTCCTGGAATAAAATCAATGGCCATACAAAGTCATTTGCATGTTTATAGCATTTGAAATGAGCAACTGTTGCTACTCTGCTACTCATCAAGAAATAAAACACCACATATTGCTTTTATAATTAAAATATGTCCCAGTTTTTGCTCCTCACCTAGATACATAATCACAAAAACAGTAGTGTCTCGCAGGGAAACTTTGTGTTAAACTTCTGTATTCCCCAGTTTATTAAAATTATAAACAATACATTTATTTTTGCAATTGAAGAGCTAGCCAATCTCATCAGGATCATTCGGGTATTACCTGGACGTGATGGCAAACTGAACCTATTATTATGTCCAACCCTGGCTAATCTAATACCAAGAGAGGTGGATATAAGCCTAACTTGCAACTTGGCAACTTGCAATCACTTTCTAAAAGAAATTGCTATGGCTCCTCCAATTGGCACATGGCTTCTATCACTTGTGTACTAAACAATAAAGTCTTAAAGCTGATGGATCAGAATGATAGACAAGCAGTAAGTAATTTCTACAACAAATGTCTGCAGGCTCCCTCATCATGGGTTTCTTAGAAAGGTTGCTTAGCTAACTTAGGCTACAAGCATTTTGTGTATCCTTGTGTTGCTGGTTTGCACCGTCTCCGAGATTACTAATTTTGTGGCTCCTTAATGAAAGCAACATGTGATAATCATAAGTATTCCACAAAACTATGAAAGGATTGTATGTGTGTTCGAGATCTGTAACAGAGGGGACACATCAGAACTTTGATTCCTGGCAAACAAAATGGAATACCCAGCTCATCCCCTGCTCACACGCCCAAAGCTCCTCTCCACATTTGGAAAGAAGTGGTTTTGATTGTGCCTGGCCTCAGCACTGATATGTTATTACTGTTGTAGAGGGAGTTTCCTGAATGGAGTTGCTGCTGCTGTTGGTTATCAGATCAATCAGCATAGCATCTACTGTAGGCAAGAAATGTTCCCACACAGAATGATCTCGCAGTTAGTCTACAGGACACTGCCGGAAAACTCATCAGCAAAACAGACTGCAGAGCCTGGTTAACTAGACCAATCAGAAACAAAGGCAACCACCTAAAGCTGAACTCCTGGCAGAGCAAAAACACACAATGAGCGCAGCTCTCTTGTATTAGTATATCCTTAGATGTATTTTAATACATTTGTCCAGGTATCAGTATTAGCCTCTTTTTGGTAGTGCAGAGCTCAGAGTGTAAGAAGGAGAAGCAGCAGAACAACCCAATCATTAATGCAATGACCATGTTCACAGGATTAGAGAAAAGAGTGACTGAGATAATTTTCAGTCTGCTGCTTCTTTCACTGTCCAGTCACAGAGCTGGGAAGGAGGACCTGTAGGTGTTTCTAAACGCAGACAGGACTGTGTTGTGTATCACAGCTTTGCAAATCTAAAACACTGACATGGCATCAATACAAATCCTTCAACAGGTAAAACAGTTCCCTTATATGTATTTTACTTATGCATTGAGACAGTTGCCTAGAGCTCATGTTTATTCACTGCACAATCCAACCTATGCTAGTCACCTGTACTCTTCATGGACCCTCGTACAATGTGCAAAAACAAATCACACACCATAAAGGGTAACTAGTTAGGTCTTTGTAAACACTAAATCCAAGCCAGGTAAGGAGACTACTGATTTCTGACAATCAGAGCCAAACGGGAGACTGGGACTGTGAGAAAGGAACAGTAAAGTGCACAAATTATACATAATTACAAAATTCCTATTTTCACTAATGGATCCACACCCATTAATTAGGGATTAGTTACTATTTTTCTTGCGAAGGAAATAAAGTGCATTATAAGAGGATAAAGACCTGAAGAATAAGTTGCTCTTTTTTCATTATGATAAGAAATCTAGATTTATCTGTAGTATTAAACACACTTACAGGAGTAAAATATTTACACTTCATATCTGTTCATTGTGGTGAGACAGAGAATATAGATTGTATTGAGTGTTATCACAACATTTAATTTGATGGTGGGAACATCATGTGTGCCTTGTGCTGCAGTAAGATAATTAAGCTCATCTGGATTTAGTTGTGTTGGTAGCCCATACAAATTGAATGGGTTGTCTTAACACAAATCACATCAGTGTTCTCCCCAGCCCCTTGTACCTGGGCGCAGCGCCCGGCACTTTTCAGCAGCCACAAAGTTGTCATCAGACAGCTGTTCATGCTGGGCTTTGTGGAGAGTGAGATGCCAGAGGGAGATAGCAGCCTGCCAGCCCTTCTGGGAACACTTATACTTTGTATCATTTTCATCCACATTACTGTGCCAACAGAAAAGCATTAGAAAGTTGGAACAAAGCATAGTGGGATGGTAAACTGACACAATATAGGTGTTACTGGATACCTATGGCATAAACAACTGTTGTTTTTAGGTGCCTTGCCAGCCCACTTTATGACCACTTGGCTACAGCTTCCTCCCACCCGGCGGAAAAAAAAAATCTGGGGAAAGCACTGCACAATAAGAAGTGTGAAAGGGACCCTTTAAAAAGGAAAAGTTACCACACTTCACAACCACATTTATTAACTGCAGCATCCTGGGTATATATTGATTAAACTTTGTAACTTTTCTAGCAGCAATTTGTAATACATGCTCTACTAAAATCAGTGCTACACAACAGGGGAACAACAAAAGTATTAACTTTCCTAAGTGTGAAGTAAATAGAAAATAAATGATATGGCATTTAGTGGGCATGGAATTCCCCATGATGTCACACCAGAAAATCACATTGATTTCATTCTACAAACATGGAAGTGTAAAAAAACAGCTAAGTGAGCAGTCATTGTTAATATGACACGATCTGTGGTTCCTGTTTCTACCATAGAAGCCCCATCACCACCACCGACAACATAGCTCTGGGACCTCAAGCTGTTGTAACAGGATTGCCATCATGTTGTCAACGGTATTAACAAGTGATGGAAATCTAGAAAAAATTGCTAAAGATAATCAGACAGCATGTGAAGAAAACAACAATCCTTCCAAATTACAAAAATCTGTAGAAGTGCTGCAGAGATGTTTTACAGTATACTGGAAAGTACAATTTAGATACAAGTGTAAACCTTCTGTACTATAAGCAAACTTTCATCAGTGAAGCTGGGTGATCCAGCAAACCTGGAATGGATTTCCTAAAAGTCATTTGCTGTTAGTTAGCAAATGTTTTTAATTCTGGACCAGATCCATTTCTGGTTTGCTAGATCACCCAGCTTCACTGATGAAAGTATATCCTCTCCAGCCTTGGAGAGCTTTAATAAATCAGGCCCAATATCTGTTTTGGTCTACTAAACACACCAGTGAAAGAATATTGACATATCTGATCTATAGGTGTATTCTGCCAGAAGTCTTAAGAGCTGAGCTGAAGGTTATCAGTTGGGATCTTATGCCAGTTCTCTCTGTAAACCATAGAACACGTCTTTTATGGAGAAATGGATAGGTGATCTAAAGTCCTGCCCCAGGGTGGGGTGACAACACTGCTATTCCACAGACACAGTCTAGTAAATGAGTGTTGTCACCATAGGACAGGAAGTATGTTGTTGGTGAAAGTGGAAAAAGGGAAAGAAACCCAATGCATTTACATGTAAGGAATTATAATTTGCAGTATGTTACACTTTATTCTTGGTTTACATGCATTTTAACACATGGGTATTTTGTTGCTTGGAACCCCCCAAAATATATTTAAAACATACTTATCTATGACCTCTGGACCAGATCCATTCCTGGTTTGCTGGATCACCCAGCTTCACTGATGAAAGTGTATCCTCTCCAGCCTTGGAGAGCTTTAATAAACCAGGCCCAATATCTCTGTTTTGGTCTACTAAACACACCAGTGAAAGAATATTGACATATCTGATCTATAGGTGTATTCTGCCAGAAGTCTTAAGAACTGAGCTGAAGGTTATCAGTTGGGATCTTATGCCAGTTCTCTCTGTAAACCATAGAACACGTCTTTTATGGAGAAATGGATAGGTGATCAAAATTCCTGCCCCAGGGTGGGGTGACAACACTGCTATTCCACAGACACAGTCTAGTAAATGAGTGTTGTCACCATAGGACAGGAAGTATGTTGTTGGTAGAACCGCTAAGTGGAAAAAGGGAAAGAAACCCAATGCATTTACATGTAAGGAATTATAATTTGCAGTATGTACACTTTATTCTTGGTTTACATGCATTTTAACACATGGGTATTTTGTTGCTTGGAACCCCCCAAAATATATTTAAAACATACTTATCTATGACCTTAAATAAAGAGAAGAAAAATGAAGATATAGCTTCTGCCTGTAACTGTGATTGGTGAATTCTTTTCTAATTTTAAGGAAACCAGCCATTAGAGAAATATGTAAGATTCTCTTTCTAAAAGTCAGGTTTTTGGCCAAATGAAGATAAATTTAAGTTTAGGTCCCCCCATCAGTCATTTATCTGCCTGCATTGAAATTGCAGGGACATGTTGATGACATGACTTGTTCGAATGTTAGATATATTTAAAACAGAATGGTTTTATTTAGTAATTCCATTAGCCTGTTGGTAAGGGTAGTGGGCAGTAGTGGGCAGTTTATAAATCAGCTTTGAGTTACTCAGCTGAGATATGTATAGAAATAAGGAATAAAACTTTACTCTGCCTTTCACTGTATGCATGCTTGTTGCTAATCTGTAGTTGTAGTAAAAAATAATTTCCAGTAAAATGGAAGGCAGCAATGGAAGTCTGCTGCCATATCAGTCTTGTTACTGTCACATTTTTATTCTGATACATTTGGTGATCCTAAGCAGCAATATAGCATATCTCTATGTGAATATCTCTAATCTGTATATCTCCCATTTCTCTGAAAGTTAAAAATGATATCAAGTTACAAAGCTACAATTCCCAGCAATCTTGCAATATGGAACAGCGTAGGCACAAATACATTTTTCTGCAATCTTTACAGGTCTTTTTTTTACAAACATAAGGGCTGAACATTTCATTACCTAGGTCTCATGAACTTCTGTCAATTTTTGCTCATGGAAAACTACACTGATCATCATGAATGCTGTGCCTTACCAGTAATAACCTTCAGAGGGCAGTAATGTACATGAAGAAGTGCCAGGCACTGATGGAATTTACAAAGAACAGGATCTTCCTCTTCCTTACATACTCTCAGTGTAAAAACTACATTATTGGGAAATGTTAATGTTAGTATTAATGTGCCCCCAGATTTTGCAATTACAGCTCCTGCTTTTACAAGAATTCTTGAAATCAATGGAATAGGTTGGAGATAAGTGTTCCTGTCTGGAGAACCCAAAATATTGTTGAGGTTCCCTGTATTTTAGGATGGGGGCAGGGGTTTATGATAGGGGAGGTAGAATGGTTGCATTTATGTGCACTCTTGCTAGGCTGGAGCACATCTGTGCATGTTCTCAGAAGGGCCCAGCACTCCCTCCTCAGTTCTAGCACTTTATATACATATTCCTGCTGTTAGTCTCAAATTCCAGGTTCTCAAACCCACCTTTAAATATCCACCCCCTTCAACCTCAGCCCTGTAAAGTGCCCCTTTCGGCAGTTGCAGCCTGCAGACAATGAGTTATTTTCAGACAGAGCCTTCTAACAGGAGCCAGCTGGCCCATCACTGAGGGTGCAATGTTTTCAGAAATCACAAGCCCCCTCTGTGCAGGTTTAGTTGCTGCCTCTTCTCCTGAGTCTGTTCCCTACCCCCATCTACAATTTCAGCTCACACTTTAGGCACAGCCAAAACAGCACAGTTATAATGCAATAAGAAAAGTAAAAGCATGATGCTCCCAAGGCTGAAGTCTTCTGCTACTGCAGGGCAGCAGGAAAATACTAAATGCTTTGCTTTGTTCATGTGAACTTCTGTATTTGTAGCAGTCTGCAGACTAAAGAGAAGACATAACTGGATACAAGTGAGTTATATTCTAGTAAACAAAAAGATAGTTCAAGTATCAGACATTGATTTTCCTAAACTGTAGTGTATATATCCTAAATTATGATTTTTCATGCATTTTACATAATTTTATGCTTATGGTAAGTTACATTCAAAATAATGAGATCCTTTTTCATTTCTTAAAGTGTCAAACAACCCTAAAATGGTTATAACTGGAAGCTGCAGCAAAGGCAGTGACCAGGGACAAAACAACCACTGCTCAGCCAGTGACCCACTGAATTATTAGCAATCCAATATCTCCTTCACCACATCATATTATATCCAAATGTTCTATTTTTTTAGTGTGGAGGTATTACCTCTACTCTAGCGCAATATTACATCAAAATCCATCAGCTAGATATTGCAGCAATGCTAACTTCTCCAGCCTCTGCACCAACATGCACCACTCCAATGGCCACCACTGATTTATTACACGCTTTCCTTACTCCCTATCACTGTTCAGACATGCGATTCCCTATTCACCCCGATCAAGCAAGGGCACACTTTAATAAGTATGTATAGAACTAATTAAATTGCAACAATAACCCATAGCAACCAAGTTTTAGTTTATTGTAGCCAGATGTGTTAACTGGATTTCTGATTAGTAGGAGGGTTACTGTTCTTGGGAATAGTTTTTTTGGAATAAGCCTGAATTGGTTTTCTCCACTACCAAGCAGCACTGCTACACAAACAGTATGAGGATAAAAAAGGTGAAAATCAGATGAATTAGGAGTCACCTCTGTCCTTGATACAAAACCATAAAATTACAGTTTTGGTACTTGTCCCTAAAATATTGTCCCCAGTAAATGACAAACCATAAGAAACCTATGGAGTATCTTGGAGCCCCCCTTCACCACTGGATGTTAGAGCCATGAAAATGGAGGATCTAATGAGATGAAGAAACAAGTTTAAAGTCCCTGAAGCTGCTTAGACCAGGATTTTAGGTGGTATTCAGGGACACCGGTGCTTATGAATGGAAGACGTGCAAACAATATTACCTGCTACCAATAGTAACTATTCACATTCTAAGCGTCATTTCAACAGTGCAGAAATGCCTTATTGATTACCACAGGCAACAAACATTTTTACTTTTATCCCACTTCCTATATGAATGCAATTTAAAAATTAAACCATACCTAAACTCAGAAATGTCACTTTACATAAAACGGTACACCAACCTTCCTAGGCGATCGAGAATGAATGGGAGCGCAAAGCCTCCCAGGATACCTATGTCAGGCATTCCGGGAGGGTCTTGGGTGCTCCTTCTGCAAATGCAGGAGCATCTCTGGCATGCTGACGAGCCTTTTTGCACAAAGAAAAAAAATGCTAATCTGAAGCATGCACAGTGAGATCAGCAAGTTTTTTTTTTCATCCTACGTCACCCAATCTCACACCTATATCAGGTGATGTAGGATGAAAACCAGAAAAAAGAGGAGAATATGGCGGCGCCCGGACACGGGACCAGATGCAAGATACCCCTGGATGGATCAGACTGCCCTGCAGGATTAAAGGTAAGTGTATTTTTTTTCACAGTTTTAGTTTAGTTCCTCTTTTAGTTCACTTTCCCTATTCAGCCAACCAATGCTTTGTTCAACAATAATTCTCTGTTTAAAATCAAATCAAAATTCGTACTGTACATTTTATTTCATTTTTCATAATAGAAAGATGTAAAAAAAATAATTGACAGAAATAAACATATGTAGAATCTTCACATGATCAAGTGAAGATGTATCACATGAATTCTGACTGCTCGGGGCTACTGGGAAGTAATAAATACCATGAACTCATATTGTAGTGAACTCTTCTTCACAAATGTTCGGATGTATGAAAAACTTACTAAAAGAAAATGTGCCTCTGCTGATGAAAACAATGAGAGTCCATCAGTAGAACTTTGCTAGCACATGGTAGGCAAATAGAAATAGTTGGTTGCTTTGGGGAAGAACACTTTTCCTACTTGGTGTCCAGTCTAAATACATCTCATATCCACCTATGAGTTTTAAATGAGAGTGGGGACATACCTGGGGTGTGAGATATGCTGCAGTTTGTGCCTTAGAGCTATCAGTATTTTAGTCTGGACTGAATACAAATGTTGTGAAGGAAAGTGAAAGATAAAGTAGATTATCTGTGCTCCTACCGACTCCTCTAAATACTAATTTGACCCACTCACTCTACTGTATAGGTCACAGGCTCTAAAGCATTAGGGATTTCTGTAAAGGGCGTGAGGTTCCGGAAAAGATTTCTGAAGACAATGGGTTGTGTTTTATTCTTTATTCATTTTTTCAGCATGTGTTAACTTGAATCAAGTACTGCTGGAACCACTAAGTAGGATCTGAAATACAGAAAACAATGACTAAAATCAGGAAAACAGTACAGCAGCCTAACCTGATTCTGCCTGGAAAGGACACTGGTAATTTAATCTTGCCAATGCAGTAATATATTTGTTCTTGTACAACAGCAATTACAATAATGGCCAGTAGTAAATGCATTACAATACAACTGTACAGACACACTGGAGGATGATGAGCTTCTGAAATCCAAGTCTCCACAGATCATTCTACAGATTTCAAATCTACATGTACTCGAATGACCCAGAGCAATATGTTGGCATCACAGACCTGATCAGATTGGTCTCTGCCCACAACAGAATGGGCACACAAGGGGCAGATCTGCTGCCAATTATGCACTTTACCAATTAAGCCCCGTACACACGTCAGATTTTTATCGCCCGATAATCTGCATCGGCCAGATATCGGGCGAAAATCTGCCGTGTGTACAGTCGACGTATGTACAGCACCGTTCATGCATCGTGCAGTCCTTTGTCGTTGGAAAGGATCGTGAAAGATGATGTCCAACGACAAAAATTGCAAGTGTGTACGCAGCTTTACTCCAATCAGAAAATGATTGGTCAGATAACCCCAAAACACTCCATACATGTTTGTGTTTGTGAGAGAATGTGCATAAGATCATATGTACATGTCAAGGAAATAAGTCCCAGTGAAATGTAATGCTGGTAGTAAGCCAGTCTGCTCAATACCATATTTTGCCTTCAAAGTATAGGTGATGCTCAGTGTGTCTCATAACAAATGCTCAAACACTCTCTAAAAACAGCTGTGTGAAGTGTCTAGGAATAACTGTAAATGGCAACATTTGCTTGTATAGGTGAAAGTTTGTCATCATCTGCCTTACATCCCACAACTCTTTTATGACCAGAATCTTTTTAGATGCTTACACCCAATTTAGCCAACAACTTGACAATAATTCTAAATCTTTTTTTTTTTTTTTCACCGGATATCTGAGAATTACGAACACATAGTTGCACTTTTCTAGTTTACTGTTGCAAGGGTAATGCCTAAATGGTAAAAATTATTTTACATTTAAACTTCAGAGGTAACAGTTCCCAAAGAGGTCCCAAATTATAGATTTTCACCATGTAAAACAATTTTTGAACATAATACACATTTATTGTGATCTAGCAGACATGGAAAAAGCACTACTAGCTGAAAAGAAGGGTTAAAATATTAGAATCCTCCAGAAACACATCCTTCCTCCTCTATTCTATTTCACATGTGAAAAAAAATGATTATTTTTCAAGTCCTCTGAGGCTCATGAACACAATGGAACCATTTCCTCTCGTTTGTATACAGACACGTATGTAAATGATTAAACAAAGCCACTGGAATGCTGAGTTTCTAATTAAATATATTTACATGCATATAAATATGTATATATATATATTTATAGCCAATGTCCCCTGTATTATGTTATTATGTCTCCCCTGTATTATTTCTGTTTCATGTGAATAATCATATGTTCTTGATATCTCATGGATCTACTTATACATAAGGGAAGAACAGAAAAATGTTCTCTACTTTTAAAAGAACTGATTGCCACTAATATGCCCGCCAATTTGGGCAAAGATTTTGTTCCCTGCCGATCAATAAGAAGAGGTCCACTAATACCTATAAAGTGGTGATCAGAGGCTGCACCCACTTGGATGGGAAAATCTTCACTATGTCTAGCATGAGCTCCACTAGTGCTAAAAGATCCATTGACATTAATTGTAGCCTGTTACCGCTACTTTTAAAATGAGTGATCAGCGGCAGACTTGGACAACACTAAGAATGTAGAATATTTCTCACATGCCTCCTATGAGGTGGTGATCAGCCTGGCAGTACATTATAAATTTGTAATCAGAGCTATAGTGCCCAGATATAATGCTAACTGTAAAAGTGGCAATCAAGATGAAAAGTGACATTTTTTCAGCTGATAATCGTATTTATAAAAAAAAAAATTACAAATTTCCCCCTTTAAAAATGGGTTTGAGTCTCTTCTAACTAACCACACCATATTCAATGAGAACAGGCAGAGACAGTGCACTATTTTTATATATAAAGAATTATTCACCAGTAAAACGACTGTAGAGATAGAGAAAAGAATTGCTTTAGCTATTGTAATTTGCAACTGAAAAGTTTAATAATGTAAAAGATGACTATGGCAATGTGAATCTATAAAGAACCAATCCCAAATATTGGCTTTAATAAAATATGATTTCTAACACATGCACAGAAGTTTTGATATCATGTTGCAGAATAAAGAAGTCTTCATTCAGTATCTCCTAACATTAATAACACAAAATTCAGATTGAGTTCAGCAGCAGAGGACACAATGTTTAAGTCCAAGCACTGTATAGGAATCAATAAATGCATTGCTTTTGATAGCCAGAGCCTTCACAAGGAGCAGTGTGATCAGACAGCATTCTGGTGTGCAACATGAATAGCCCGCCAACACACATTCTGTTTATTGGGATAAATCAGGTTTTCTAGTCTTAGTTATTTTCCATTGAAAAAAAAAACTGTGGTCTAAACATACTTTTGTATATTTATTTATAATTTACAGTATAAAACACCATCTGAGAAAGCCTTTTCTAAAGTGCATCTGCATATAAGAAGTAATTTTCACTTTCTGTTTATTTAAACAATGGTCACTAGAACATCCAAATACTTGGACTCTGCATTACTTTTCTATGGCCAGTTGCTTAGAACATTGGACTGTTCAATATGTGTTGTGTTAGAACTTGCTATTGTTGCTCATATGATGCACATTAGTGGCATATGTAGTTAACATCCTATTTCCCTCTTTATTGGATAGAAGGCTTTTAAAAAGCATACTTCTGAGTAGCCTAATACTTACTGAAGCTTTATATTTGGCCATTAGATTGGTTAGATCAGCACGTTTATGGACAGCATTTTTATCGTATCTATATTATATAGGCCTGCAAATACTCAACTTATTTATCTAAAGATCAATGTATGACAAAAATAGATACAAACGCAGCAAAAACAAATGCCTGATATGTCAAAAATGTGCCAGAGATCTGATACTACTATGCCCCACCACTGCCACCAGACCCTCACAGTGGGGCTTTGGCTATTGTGGAAATATGACCTACCACTTCATAGGTAATATGTATACATTCAACTTAATTGTGTCATAGTCCTTATCTCTGTGTCAGAGCTATAGAGAGGTAGATGATGTCCAACAGTGTTGATGCCAGGAAATCGCCTGCCTAGGCCCAAGCAGGTGAAGGTTACATGCTCTCTCATATCTAGAAGCAGGTCCAGGATTGAAAGCATTTGCCAACTAATATCAATTTATTTTTAGGAAATCCATTTCAGGTTGCTGGATCACCCAGGTTCTACCATGATGGTCTATCATCTCGGGTTTTGGACAGCTTTAATAAATCAGGTCTGTTGTCCCAATATTTCAGCTTTTTGGCTACACTCAAATGCAGGACTATCACCATTACCTCTTCCTAATGATGGCTGTTGTGGACTACACTGAAAGATTCACCCCCCTGTGTGTCAATGTGACATCTGAACCTGCAATTTGTGTCAACAGTGCCTCCTGACACACACAGCATGACAATTGAGCCCTGTGGGGGTCCAGAGTCCCAAAGACCAGCTGTTAAACTGACTGCTGATGACTTCCGATAACACTGCCCTACAGGGACTGGCAGCCACTCCTAATACAGATAGGAGCCTGAGCTAGAAGTAAGATAGTTGGGTCCTGTTCTGTATATCAGTACAGGGTGCTTACATTTCATCTAGAAAAGAAGCCAGTTGTAGCAGCAAACACATTCTCTCTCATACATCTCTCTCTTTTTTAACATTTTTCCTTTTCTGCAGAAAGAAAAGGTAACTTTTTTCTGCTTTCCCCTCTGGTGTCTCTGATATATCAGAAAGTCCCCAGAACAGTAAGTATCAGACTAATTCAACACACAGATTTAGATCAGTGCTCTAGTAAAAATCATAATTATTTTAACACGTGGGCCTTTCCCCTTCCTTTCCCTGGGTGTGTGCTTCTTGAGCAGAAAATTCCCTATAAAAACTCTAAAGACCTATGTATCAGTACTGTTACGTAACTGGGCAAAAAGGAATTAAAATATCATGTTCTTGCTGTGTCTGCCTGAGAAGCAGGAATACTGTAGAGCTTGGGGAATAATGAAGCCAAGGCATTAGCATGACAGCTGGGCAACTAACAAATTCAGGAGAAAAGGATAGCACTGGCACCAACAACCTTCATATTTCTCTCAACACAGATTTACTTTAACTGTGAGAAATCCAGCATTTCTCTATCACTGTCTATGAAGCATATGGATATCGCTGTGCCTAGCAGGGCTAAAAGAGCATAGTGGCCTCAGAATAGACAACTTGAGCCCTAGTATTGGTATTAATATCGATTTCCAATAAAATATTCTTACATTGCATTTAAAGCCTACTTATGAATACACCTGAGTAGAAGTATCAGCATCTGAGCTAAAAGCTAAAATTTACATCAAGCAAACCATGCTTTATACCATGCCAACTTTTCTCTGTTACCAACCAAGCCCTGCCAGCATCAGCTTAAAGTGAACCCATAGAAATATGGCAGCTGCCATTGCAGACTTTCTGTTTAAAGGTGCGGGCATTTGTATTCACTGTCCGCACTGCATCATCAAGCAAGACACAAGATTAGATTCCACTAGCTGCATACTTGTTCTGAGCAAAGGTAGCTCTGAGGTTTACTTTATGAAGGAGAAAATCTAAGGCAGTTATGGTGCTCCTATCAAAAATGACCAGATGAATGCAGTTGTGTAAAGTCAAATCTCAACAAAAATCTCAACGCTGGGAATTACACAAACAGACACACGTAATATACTCGTACCTAAGTTATTAAAGAGAGCTTTTACTGTGGGAATATAAAGGCTGCCATTGCTGACCCCCACGACTATGCTTGTCTCTGGATTCCAACTTTGTCAACTACTGACCCAGAACAGGCATGCAGATCAGGAAAGGCATTCTGTATATGTACTTATGATGTGGATGAATGTGACAACCAGGTAGCAGTTTTTTTAGGAAGAGTTAGGTACAGGTTCCTATAAAGGCACTTTAATGAATATGAATGTAGAGTTTAGAGAAAAAAATGGCCCCATCAAATAAAATCACACTTCTATTTGTCAAAAGATAACATTATTAGAAAAAAATACAACCAACTGAAAACACTAATCTGTGAGTAGTATGGAAGAAATGCATGACAAACAATCTGATCATCAGGATAATCCAACATTTACAACAGACTATTCTCCTAATGTATACATTCTTTCTCTTGTATATTTTGTCTCCAGCCATTTCCGTTTACAGGAAATGAACACAGAATTAAAAGTTGGTGCTGAATCGGATTATTAAATGTTTCTGTGCACTTTTATAGCAAACAGATGAAACTACACAATCAAATGTTTGCTGATATTCACCAGGTTAAACTGTAAAAGACCAAACCATCTTGTCCAATTTTTCAACAAAATGTCACATCAGCCAACATGTTACAAAGTGTATGCTAGAATCTCCACTTAGCAAGCAATCAACTGCAAATGTAGAAAACATATGTACATTAAACACAGAATTTAGCACAATAATAGTCTTGAGTTTAGGACTTCAGAATAAACAATGTGTTGAGATTCCCAACTCACAAGCAAGTAATAGTTTACTACGGACAAACTATAAACATTTCTATGTTTTTTGCTTGTAAAAGGAAAACAGCAGGGTAATCAAATGACCTATCACACTAATTGAAAATCGGTTTCTCCATTGTAAAGTTCATGATAATGGACAGACGCCAACAACTGAAACGCCATTTGTTGAAAATCATATGCAGCTTGAAGGGAGACATTATAGTTCCAGGTAGACTCATGAGTGAAGTCTGTATACCATAAAGGGTGAAACTCTGAGGGAGAATACTGACGGTGAATACCACATGCAAAGCTGTGTTAAATGTTTTTTTTAAATGGACCTGACAGCTCCTGGGTGTCTATCTGGAGCACCACGAAAGGTATTTACAGTATTCTTTTACAGCTAACGGGGGCTTTGCTAGTTATTTTTTGGAATGGTAGAAAAGATTAGATGTCTAGCTGTTTCTGGCTCCAAAATTTTATAAGTGACTGAGTAGTCGGATAAAGACTTCTGACTTAGATATATATTTGCTACAGTTTAGTGACCTAAAGCAGCGGTCGCCAACCGGTGATCCACGAGAAAATTGTGGTGGTCCGCAGCTCTGGCTGGTGCACCCCCAGTGGGGTCAGGAGAAAGACCCCACTGAGGGGCGCATTGGCCAGAGCCGCAAACCATGTCCCCAGTATAATGAACACAACCCGCACACTCTCCCATCGCAAGCTCAGACCTGTGGGTTCCGGCATCATGAGGTCACTACGGGGGAAGTTTCCTCCCCTTTAAGAGACACACGGCTCCCTGTGCATGAGTGGCCCGGATTCCATGCATTTAGTGGTCCGTAGGTCCGAAAAGGTTGGTGACCACTGTCCAATGACAGCCTTGAACATGTTTTCTTTTAACATTTATATAAATGTCTGAACTCCACACAACTTTTTGTTTTGTACAATTGCCACTTGATTCATAAATTCCCCTGCTATTTGAACAAGTATAAAGGAAGCTCCTGACCACTTCTTAGAAAGCATGTATTTTAGTTGGACTATTACAAGCCGCATTGAAATCTATTACAGATAGTTGCCAATATGGTTGGAGTCTTTTTGCCTGGGAAAGAAAGAGTAACATGAACACAAAACTCTTTAATGTGTGTAAATGAGGGGTCATAATAGATAGTTCCTTACTCTGTATGAAACCCTATTGATAAATTCTCTTTAATAATTATGTTTATTGTTGCATAATGTTTGAATTATTCAACAAATGATTAGTTTGGGGGTTTATTTCCCTGACATTATATTGGGGAAATTTAATGTGTGGGGATTATATAAAAATAATAATCATCCTTGAAATAGCATTCTTTTGTACAACACCATGCTAAGGCCTAACATACTCACCAAGAGTATAAACTGTCTAAATGATCCGTGTTTCTTTCGGGATAAAAACAGATGCGGAACATTCTATTGAGAGTCCTCCTCAAGAAATAATGTCTTTAGTCAGCTTTTATCTCCTACATTGTACAGATGAAAAACCACCATCATTATATTATGTTATGAAACTAGCCATGAATGAGTGCATAGTGTGTTACCCTAGCAAAATACATTAATCACAGCAGCAAAACTAAACATAGGTCAGGCAAGCATACCAACACAGACACTTCATAAGAGCTAATATGTGAATTCAAAGAATTTAAACACAATATGGGACTATATAGGACTTCTGATCTCAGGAGCCTTTTGCTGACCCCTTAGAAAACATTAAAAGGATCCTTCATTTAGTCTAAGCAGTGTTCGGGAAGTTGCAGACAATTCATGAAAATTATATGCCTGTCCAAAGATAAAAGACTTGGCACAACCCCACCCTATTATCCTGTGGCCATTAAGGGTTTTTTTTTTTTTCACTGAATCTATTCGTGGTCTCTGGGAAGATTGCTCTGGCTCAGCTTTGTTTTTTCCACCTATTCAAAAGGGCAGATGATAAACTTTCCTGTGGCAGTCACTCTCTCCCCGCAAGAACTCCGCTCCAATCAGATCAGCAAATCCCAGCCCACCGCACAGGAAACAGGAAATCCATTATACTCTGACCTAAATGTAGAGGCTGCATAGGACTTCTGTGGATGATCTGAGCTGAATGGTAGCAATAATAAAATTACCACTGGAGGGTCGGGAAGGAAAAAGAAAAACATTGTAGTATAATAGAGAATATTATGTACATTATGCTCAGATGTTTAGGTTTGGACTTTTGTTCTTGAGTGAACTGGTAAAGTAAAAATGAGCATTGATAATAATTTAAATGGTAAAAAAGTGTTGGTTATAAGATGTTTTGTTGGTGTGTTGTTCCCATATTATGATGCTCTTCCGAATATTTCAGTGCTTGTGTTCAGGTCTACACCATGCACAAAGTGCATATCCAAAACCTATAGAATATGTTATAAGTATTGCCGATATAAGGTACAACTTGAGCGTGAAAAGGATTGCTTGCTTTCCTTCTCATACATATAAGGGAAGAAATAAGTAATCTACATATGTATTGCTCCAGTTTATTGGTGTTGGGTTGCCTTGGGATCAATGACTACCTAAATCTTGTTCGCAGGATATTTCTGGCCAGCCTATCAGAAACAAGGATATGTCAGAACAACTTTAGATATTTCTTGATAATTGGTAGAGACAGCTTCAGTTCTTTGTCAATTAAGATAATAAACGATTATTTAAATACTCAAATAAATCTGCCTATCCATGGCCCATTCTATTATTAAAGTAAATATGTTTTCCTGTAACCTTTCTCATAGTCACTTGTTGCTTCTCAAAAATAAGCCCTGTAACCAATGTACCTCTTTGGATTAGGTCAATTTTATGTATGTAATTGTTTGTTTATGTTTCCTTTATGTCACCACAAAAAATAAACATGAAAAAGTAAATATGTAAAATTAAAAAATGGTAGTCGTAACCCTTGTGGATATCTTGTTACCCTTGTTTGTTATGTTTTTGGATATGAACAAAATTGAAAATAAAGAATGTTATAAAAGAAAATGGTAGTCATCATTGGTGACTTGTTTTCAGAGTTGTGAGCTAAACCTGGCTTCATTACGTATAAATTGTTGAACAAGAATGTAGGAGGGAAGTCTTAAAAGGCCTGTATACCTATTCTGCATACTTGGTCCAGGTAAATTAGTCAAAAATGGATTAAGAATAAAAAAGCTGGACTGCGTTTCTACACCTTAGCAATACTATATGCATCTTAGGCAAGTTGCAGCATCTTATTTTGCTACACTGTGCAGAGACCACAATTATACCACAAAGAAATGTATAGAAAAGTTTGTATAGATCAACTTTAAGTTCCTATAAGGCATCAGATGTAGGTAACAAATACCTCAATGTACACAGAAATATTAACATGATTTAGTAATCCTGCTTCATATGATGTTTGAATGTTAATGACTGTTACAGAATTTCAGAATATGTACAGGAAATATATAAATCTCTCTCAGTTCTGCTGAGCAGGGCATTAGAAGACAATATAAACATGGCTTTAGGTATGTATGCTAGTTCTTTGCAATGATTTCTGACATAATGTTCATATCTGTAATACAGCTGGGCAACCTGTGGCTACCAATTTGCTAGGGACTTAAAAACCACATACTGTAGACACACCAACAGTATTGTCACACTGATAGGTAATCATTATTCACTTCCTAATATACCAAGCAGAACACATGAAATTCCAAAAACATGCAGTTAGGTTAATTGGCTTCTCCTCAAAATTGTCCTTGGACTATAATAAAGACATATTACTGAGGTAGGGACATTAGATTGTGAGCTCCTCTGAGACAGCTAGTGACATGACTATGGACTTTGTACAGTGCTGTGTAATATGTCAGCGCTGTATAAGTACAGTGTAATAATAATGATAAGAATACATTTTATCTATTTTAGATACAAATCCCACATTCATATATAGCTGTTTTACTATGCACTGCCCTTTAGTGTGATGGGGGAACTACATGAGCCCATTCACACCTACACATACATGTTACCATTCACACTATAACATTTACAGAACAGTGAGAATTCAGTCTTACCATTTGACACTTTACGCTCTGCATGATTTCTGCCTAATTGACAAAATTATAAACACAAAATAATTTTGGTTTGAGGATTAAATCTTGTGTGGCATCTAGCTAAAAATCTCTTTCTTGCTTACGTGTCAGTTTCATTAAAGCTTTTGCAGGGTTTCATGAACAGTAGTTTAATATGTTGCCAAATACTTCTCACTGAATAATCAGATATTTTCTGTAATTTGTACCTTTATGTGTCATCTGGCTGTGCTGGTCCTGCACATATTTTGCAGAGATTTTTGGGTCAGACTTTTCAGGAACAAGGCTGTGGGCAGAATAATTCCTGTATAAGCACTTTTGTAGCCAAAGTGATTTCTTTTAAAATGATTTCCCCTAAAAGAGAAGCCATTCCATCCAAGTTGTTAATGTTTCCAGTTTCCCTGTTAACAGTTAAGAAATGTAACAGTACGTTGGCTACAATATAACCCAACTCTGTATAAAATACAAAACACAAAATGCAAGTCCAGGCAAACATACATTATTTGGGACCTGTTTTATCTGCAAAATACATTGTATCTTTCCATCTTGTCCCAGGGTATTCTTGGCCCTACCAGACAGCAGAACAAAACAGAACTTTTCTGTACTTCTGTACTAGAATCTACCTTTCAAAGTCATATGTACTGTAGCACACTAGTAAAACTACCAAATCTCCCCCCAAAACTACCATAAATTCCTGTCTTTTTTTTCATACTCAGCTGCTTTATTGTCACATGTTTAATTCTGTATAAATGTTCCATTTAGATAATGAAAGTGTTTATTTGCAAAAAATTTTTCATCAAACCTAAATTTTGCATTATTTATTTTTTGTCTTAATATGTGGGCAGCACGGTGGCTCAGGGGTTTTGCATGGGTTTCCTCCTGGGTACTCCGGTTTCCTCCCACAATCCAAAAAGATGCAGTTAGGTACTTGTCTCCCCCCAAAACTGACCTTAGTCTGTGACATATGACTATGGTAGGGACATTAAATTAGACGGCTATTGACATGACTATGGACTTTGTACAGGTCTGTGTCGGTGCTATATAAATACCGTATAATAATATAAAAAATAAAGCTGACAAAACCACTGCTGTGTGTAAGTGACCAAGTTTTATTGCATGAATGCTAAAGTGCATCTAAACCTATAGATACTTTTAAATCACTGACCTTAAATATAGGTATTTCCCTTTGTACCTGGTGATCCAGCCAGTAACCTACTTACTGTCCTAGGGTGACAACAATCACTGACTGTCTATAGATGAGTCGCATTGTCATTATATTGGACTTCAACCCCCCCAATGGACAACATTGTTTCAGTTCAGAGATCAGGGAGATGAGAGCACACTGAATTCCTGGATGCATCAACACTTTAATTTCTGTACTTGTATAAAATCCACATGACTGTCCCTTTCCAATGTACAAACGTTGGCTAGAAGTTGCGAAAAGTAAAGACTCTGCAAACTTATACAAAATGATTCAATTAATACAATGCTGACGCTGGGGGAAGCTGGACTCTGCTGCACAAACAATAGTCAGACACTTTGCATCCCACAGCTGATCTCCGGCCTTTAGATTTCCTCATAAACAACATTTTCTTCAATACAACCTCATTCACCCTTACCAGGAATCAAAACAAATCCACAGCAATGCATTCTGTTGTATGTGTGCAGACTTTTATCCCCTGTGATAACAGATCAAATGCAGACTGATTAAAAAACAAAGACATGTCACTATTATGTTTGTATTTAACCTGCAACTTACATACAATTATGGATATGAAAGAAGGCAGGAGAGCATTTATTAAAAAATGGCTGCTTAGGTCTTGTCTACAATGGCTAAGGGGAAGCTTTAGTGTATAGTTAGGAAAACTGTGCATGTTTTAGTTTTACAAACACACAGGGTAACATAGGGCTTTGTGGCTTCCCACCGGGGCCAAGCTGCATGCTGCGTTAAAGTTGAAGTGAGTCAAAGCAAAGCTTAAACACCTATGGAGACTGCTCTATTGCTTTCAATGGACAGTGTGTTTTAGCCCCAAGTGGTGATGCTTGGGTCTTAATCCGAAAATAAAGCAAACAATACCAGCTACAATTTAGGAGGATGATTACGCAATGACTTGTCATATTGTGCCATATGGAACTTCGTGGCTATGACAGGCTGAGTATAGGGCAGCATGGTGGCTCAGTGGTTAGCACTCTGGCCTTTGCAGCATTGGGTCCCAGGTTCAAATCTCAGCCAGGACATTATCTGCATGGAGTCTGCAGGTTCTCCCTATGTTTGCGTGGGTTTCCTCCCACATTCCAAAAACATGCAGTTAGGTAAAGTGGCTTCCCCAAAAAATTGACCTTAGATTGACATATGACTAAGGTAGGAACATGAGATTGTGAGAGCCTTTGAGGGAAAGTTAGTGACATGACTTTAGACTTTGTACAGCACTACATAATATGTAGGTGCTATGTAAATACTGTATAATAATAATAACTTTATATCGACTTACACTGGGCTTGATATAGCACCCGATTTTTCTGAGCCTCTTCTGCTGTTACCAATCCCTATATATATTTCATGGGTCCTTAGGTAGGCAATATATAATTGTTTTATGAAGTGAGGAGAATGACACTAATTCATATTTAGATCTCTGCACTTTTTTCTGTTTTCCCCCATCTTTGTTCAGGTAACATCCTGGGTCTATGACACAATAACATATAAGCAGTGCCTCTCAAGTAGTCTCTACTGTGTGAACTTCTTCAATGATTTCAAAGTCCCAAAAAGTGATTACTGGGGAAGGAAATGATTTCTTGCTGGCAGCAGACAGATTACATTATTTCCACAAATTGCTCCTCCCAGGCCTAGTCACAAGCACTTAAATTAATCTTAGAAATTGGGAAGATTTTCTTTTTACAAATATTAAGTTCCTTCATGCTATATCATGTCAAGGACTTATTCATGCATAACTGTAAAGATACTGATAGGACCCCCTAACACTGCATGCCGCCATATATCCTAAATGATACATTGTGTTCACCTCTACACTTCTTTATATTTTAATGTAATATACAGGTCCCTTCTCTTTTACCAAAGACTTTCATTAAAGGACAAGACCACTCAAACAGAATGTATGCCCCTGGAAAATGTATCAATCATCCACTGCTTCGTGCACAGGCTTCTTATATTTCATGGACGTGGACAGCAAGACTGGAATCAAAGTTTTACCCATCTGCTGTGGCCATGACAAGGAGTTCTCTATTCTATGATACCATAACAAATGAATAGTACTCTGTACATAACATAGCAAGTAAAGTTAGAAATGTTCTTTTCACTTGTTCACTTTTCCAGAGTAATTTTCTTCATTATAAGAGAAGGGAAAGAGGCAGCTGTGTGGAGCTTATAAAAACATAACTTTCAGTTTACACTGCCAATCAATGGTCCAGCTTCTGCTTCCCAAGCTCTGCTATTTCGGACAACACAACACACTGTTGTTTAAATACAGAGAAGCATAAACTGTTGGGAATACAAAAAAATAACTGAGCAAGCTACTAATTAGTTTTTAAAGCTAATATTTCAGCTGGTATGATTTATTTTAGCCTTATTATTTTAGTAGAGAAGATAAATCCATACATCCTGATATAGCAAATAATCAGGACAGTTAGTATTTAGAAGAAATGTAAACTGGCAGGTCACAAGTATGGTAGCTGTCACTACTGCTTTTTTTTTTTAAGATGGAAGCCCCAGCCTTTTCTTATTTTCTTTAAAAAACAACTGACTGAAAGCTACAGGCAATGGTTCTATCCAACATTTCCACATGTTTTGGATAGCATGTTCCCTGGTTAGGTATCATGGTTTCTCCCACCGACCTCTATTTCCTTACAGAACTTCCAGGGATCTCCAAGAGAAGAGTTTTAACACCCCACTTTAACAAGCCGCGTTCTTTCACAGGCTTCCGACATTGGCAGTTCTTTAACATGGTGACAGGGTCGGTTTTAGCACCCTGTAAGTCACTGACCTACAACGTTGATGTAGTTATTTTACATATGCAGACACTTCACAATTCTGGTCAGTAAAAAAATTATGTCTATGGAAAGCAAACCTAGGAGAATGCAACTTTAAAAACAACTCAGAATGATTGCTACCATCTTTCTGTCCTTTTAATGGAACACCTGTAGATTCCATTCCTACAGGAATTTCTGTTGATTCCATTGACAGAAAAATAATGGACTAAAAAATTCTATAATTTCCTTTTCAAAAAAATAATCTGTCTCCTGCCAATTGTACAGCCTACAGGTAACCCAATACCATGTTACATTCAATGTAAAAAATTCACAGTGAATCACTTCCTTTCATGTTAAAAAAAACAAAACAAAACCTTTTTTTTATACTAGAAAACCTAACTCCACTACAGTTACCCTAAAAGAAAGTTTAGGTTACCTAAATCAACATAAAATACAGATCTACTTTTAGTCTCAGTACAGATGTAAAAATAGAACAATTAATAACAGACACAAAAGCCAGTCCTAAAAATTGGAAAAACTGTTGGAAAAAGACTGTTCATTGTAAGACATTAAGCTTCAGCATTTCTTCCATGAATAGGGAAAGCCACAAAAATGTACTTCTTTTCTAGGACATCAGAACACGCATGTCTCTAAACACTAAGCATCACAAAGCCAAAGAAGGCGGATGGCTTTGCTATAGTTAACTCCAAAATTATCCCATTTTCCATTTTTGCACCACATTGTGGTTCATACCAGGTTTTGGGTTACAATGTTGCTGTGACAGCCTTGCAGCAAAAGTAAAAATGACATGTTTTGCAAAAGCACAGCCTCTGTTCCTTGCTCACAGGGAATATTGTTAAAGACACAAACAGACTACACTTCATTTAGTACATCAGACTTCTCAAGGATAAAAAATTGCATAGCAGTGATGTTCAGAGGACTACTAAACCATATCCATCATATTATTCTATATCAGCTTTTCTCAACCTTTAACATGAGGGGTCCCTAAAATAACTTTCAGGTCCTCAGGGACCCTTTGCTATAATAACTGTATTCACAGCTCAGCATAAACATGGTGGTCAGTGGAAAGAATACCTCTTACATTGCTGGCCAGCAGGGATGAATGCCAATCCTACAGATAGCCAAAAAGATCATCGGTGTCACTTGAACTGACCCGAGAGACGCAAGTTTCTCATTGCTCAAGGAACCCATAGCACCCCCCGGAGGAACCCCAGGATTCCACAGGACCCTGGTTGAAAAACACTGTTCTAGATTATATTCAAGAGACAATAATTTATGGAACTGGTTGGAAAAGAGTCTAAAAGACATAAAACAGGGATCCAATTTTAGCAGTTACATGTTTTCTATATAGTGTTAAAACTTCACTGAGCAGCTGGTTGATAAGTAAGTTAGAAGCATGATGCTGTAACCAATACATTTGCCATTCAAGCACACTTAAAAAGTAATAATCTGGGTTTAAGAAACATTTATACTCAATGAGTGATGGTGTGATGAGTCACAAAAATCGAAATTTTATGACACTAATCTTAACACCGGAAAGTCTGTCCTACTACAGACACCTATCCAGTCCAACTACTGATGCTCCCTGCCACGGCATTCCACAAGCAGAAGTAAAAGCAGTTTAATCAGAGAAAATGCAAGGATTAGTGAAGTAAGATGAAGTCTGAAGACAGCCATGATTAGACAAGATAGAAGTAGAGGAGCAGAGAGATATGGCAGTGGACGTGAGCAGAACCCTGACAAATTGAGCCGTAGGCCTATGGGATTAGAGAAGGTTTAGATTACATCAAGTGATATGTGAAGCTGCCTTTACTCCTGAACCAACTCCCTCACAGATTCCAAGAGGTGAAGGAGTTACTTGATTTATCATCTTTGCTTTGTCACTTAACAAGCTGTTAAAAAGTAATATCAACATCATCATTCTGTATCCAGAATCTGCTACCTGGGAGAGTTCTTCCATCTGCTAGTGGGGGTGCTGGGGTGAATCAGAGCCAAAACGAATTGCTTTGCTTTTGCGCCCTGGTTACTGGCATGATTTATTTAAAAGAAAGGGGCAAATAAAAGAGAAAAATACCAACACTGCGTAAAGGTGGGAGCTGTAACTACATACTCCGCATAGCACATATTGCTGCAAGTATTGCTCAAGGCAACTTTATTTAAAGATTGCTCTTTTTCCTTTTTTTATGAACCTGGTATGTAATGTTCTGCACACAATGTGGCTGATTCACTAAAGGAGTATATCATTGCACTTTTTCTCTTATCTTAATTAATGTGGAGGAAATTCACTTTGTAAAGTGTACCCAATTGTGTGCCAGGAAACAAAAAACTGAATTTTAGTTGCATGCATTTGGATGATAGAAGTCAGCACAGCTTTACCTCATTTACTAAACTAGGGAAAAATTCGGACGTGAACATGCTCCACTTTAGTAAATCAATTTGAATCCTGGACCAGATCCATTCCAGGTTTGCTGGATCACCTAGCTTCACCAATGAAAGTTTATCCTCTACAGCCTTGGAGAGCTTTACTAAATCAGACACAAAGATTGAGTGGGGAAAGATGTGAATTTTTTATTGCTATACAAGGCTCTATTACAGAGATTTACATTTAAATTGTTGCTGACAATAGGAAGACAGGAAGTTAGTGCAACAAGGAAAAAGAAAAGGAAGAATTTTAATCCTTTCCTAATCTGTGCAAAACTAGAAAAACATTTTTAGTCCTGATGTACACTTAAAAAAACAGGATTTTAGCTGCACATGGCTGGATAAACAAAGGAACACTGTAGTGGATGCACCTAGTTAATAAAGGACCATCTAGCATAAGAAGCTAGCTTTCAAATGCTTGCACTGAGCCCGAACTTGGGGCTAGTAAAACAATTCCCTTGGCCCGTCTCCTGAAGCTGAGCAAAATGTCCTCCTGGGGTTTATTTTTTATGAAAGGGGCCAATATATTTAAACTGCAAATTAGGGGCAAACTATGGACTTATGTCTATAGCCAGCTTTGGAACTTACAGAACCAACACATAAATTTCAGGTACTGTCCAATACCCAAAGCATTCTGCTTCAACATTATGCAAAGAAATTATTTTAAACAGCGTCTTTCTATATTTCAAATGCAAATATCAATACCTAATATTGATTGTTGCATCCACTCTTTTGAGAATTACTATATCAGACAACCTTAATCACCATAGAAAGTGTGTGTTTCTGGGGCAGAAAGATTTATACAAAATGCTAGGAGGGGATCAACATGAGAAGACCTATAGATGTAAAAATGTGCTCACAATGGTATCACAATTAAACAAAGTAACCTTTATTAACCCATCAAATATAAAAATGTATACCTTAAATAGATTTAAACATAAAGGGCCTGATTTTAAAGCTCTCCAAGACTGGAGAGGATACATTTTCATCAGTGAAGCTGGTTAATGCAGCAAATTTGGAATGGATCTGGTCCAGGATTCAAAACATTTGCTAGCAAATAGAAAATGATTGTAAGGCTCCTCTCCTATGTTTCTATTTTTCTTTCTTGTTTTAGTCTTGATTTTTTTTTTTTGGAAGTTTTGTTTACCATGGGTGTATATCCTATTTTTATTCTTATTTTTTCTGTATTGTTTACTGTTATGTCTTAAAGGAATGTTCATATTGGAGAATTCAGTTGATTTATAAATACTGCTGTGCCTTAACATCTGTTTGATATTCCTTTTTTATTAATATGTAAAATGTTGCATGATTAGTTTCATATTTGAAGTTTTCTCATTATTTTATGCTCCTTGTTATTTGTATTTGGTTATGTGTTTTCAAAAAAACTTTTTTTTGTACCAGAAAATGATGTTAGGAAATCCATTTTAGATTTGCTGGATCACCCAGATTTACTGATATCTTCTCCTCCATCACTTAGTGTGAGTGATGTATCTGCTTACAGTCCAGCTTTCAGTTAGATCCTGCTACAAAAAACACCACACACCAACACTTTGTCCTTTTTAGAAAATCCACTACAATGGTATTGTTTTCATTAGCTATCACAGAGTATAGATTGTCACCTGAAATTAAATGTGGGGCTAATAACCTGGGAAGTACCCGGTATAAAAGGTTACGTTTCACTGAAAGGAACTAAAAATGCAAGAATGTAGTGAAATGCAACAAGTTATCTACTGTCATATTCACACATTACAAACCAAGGCCTTAATGTAGAAAAATAATCTGTTCATTGCTTCTTCCTACATCAAGAATAAGCATTAAAAATAATAAAACAAACCTGGTGGAAGAGAATGTAATCAATTTGGCGCCTTTTAAATAAGGCTAAGTGAATAAATAGATGTCATAAGTCACCTAAAGCAGATGACTGTGAAAGTCAAAGGGTGAATTTAGGCAATGCCTAGATTTAAGGATTGTGTAATGTCTGATTATTCTTCTTGCAATGCACTGGATTCCTGGTTAAAGAACTCGTAGAGGTGTTTTGCCCTGCTTGTAGGTTATTCAAACTATGCCACACAACACCTGTAAATTAAAATTAGTAATCCTCTATAAACAAAAACTAAAGTAACCCCAGGGGCTATGAAGGCTACTTTCCTTGACCGCCTCCTTTACTGGCTTGGTCTTGCCACTACTTGTCTATGCTGCCAATGCTTCGAGTCACTGACCTATAACAGGCATGCAAATCAGGAATCAGAATGAAGACATAATCACTAATATGCACAGAAGTTTCAGTTAGTGTGTAAAAAGAAGCCACTAGACCAGAAGGAAAATGGTTTTCAAAATCCAGCAACTTGGATACTTAGAATACTGGGATGCTTAGGAGGCTAGCTTTATTTCCGGTCTCACTGGTTGAGTGCCCAGCCTTAATGCTGACCTGTAAGACTGCTTAGTATTATAATGCCCTGACATATAGTTATGCTTGTAACTCAACAAGGTGTGGGCTGAGTCTCTTTCCAAACCATAACCATTAAACTGTGCATACCTGATATTCTAGGCATCTGAGGTTGTGGACTGAAAAGAGTACTTGCTGGGAAGTATTGAAGGATTTACAGATGCCCGGTATTTGCTGCTAACACTGAGTATTTGGGCAAACCTTGGGTTTGCTTTAAGGTTACTCATCAGAGGCAGAGTAAACCCCACACTGTACAATTATAACATATCTATGGGCAACACCAACAAAGAGATGACTTTAAAAATGGAAATACTTTTATGTTCTATTTTGGAGGTCAAAGATAATCTTCTTTTTTTCTGGCCATGCCCAACATAATTACATAGTACAGAATGGTAATTTTAGAAGCAGTCCTCTCAAATTATCCAATGTGCTTAACAAATAAAAGTCCTATGTGTTGGTCTATGCTTACACATTGATACAATTGCACACTCGTAACTAATAGTGCCCCATACATACAAATTTGTTAAAAAAAAATGTTTAAACTAAACAAAGCAACCAAGCATATTTGATAGAATAATCTGTAAATTTGCTAAAATTCAGCAAAACCGGCATAGTAGTATATTCCTCAAATCTTCAGGTTGCCATTTATGTTCGCAATCTAGTTCTGAATTATAATTTGGGTTCTTTATATACATTAACACATACGTTGACCCACCTCTAGTATAATTGTGATAAATCAAAAATGGTGAGTAGAGAAAAGAAAGAGGTTTGAGGCTCGGGGCTTCACTGCAAAAAAAGTAATTATGTATTTGTACAATCTTAATCCATACATAATTATCAATACATTTTTTTCCATTTGTATTCCAACTCTTGTTAGCAATCACAAGGTTGGGACATTCATTCTAGACATTTATTATTCTATCATACAGTTGTGGATACGAGCAAAATGAGGGACCTATTTCAGTCACCTATGTACCGACGCGTTTTGCCAAATGTTGGCTTCTTCAGGGGTTAGTTGTTAGGAGAACTGTATGATTTCTATGTAATTCTGATTCATAACCGATTTTACAAGAAGTAGCACATGACAAGCGATTGTTCAAGCAGATTTCATCATATGTTGCACAGAATCAATTTTAATAGATATGGTAATACAATTGAATAAAAATTTGAATGACTGATTAAATGATAAGCAGTTTTTAGGCAAATTACTCCTTTACAACAAGTTGTAACAGAATCCCTTTTCAGACATCATAACGAAATATGGCCCTACTAATAATCTAAAGAGGTACACTGAAATCAAGCAGTGTAAGAAACAAATCTTTTGGTGGTGCTTAGAAATCCCCATGTGTGATCCAGCTCAGCTTCCTCCTTGTGGTTTAAAAGAAAAACACTGAACAGCTTAGATAAGTAGAATGATTTCCCCCAAAATAATGACGCAATCCTCTATATGTTTTGAATCTCTAAAATCTCACAATAACAAAAATTCCTACGGAATATCTGCACAGCATCCAGGGCCCTCAATAAAGTCAACAATTGTGTTTATTAACACACAATGCACAGAGGTACAACAAACTACTTTGATTTCCTTCATACCTGAACATGAAGAATACCATAAAGTGGAAGCTGATAGTTCTGACACCTCTCCACCATTGTCATGTATTACAAAGGCACACCTTCTATTTATAGATGAATAAGTCAGGTGAGCAGTGAAACTGCCTTTCACTTACAAGAATCATTGTTGTTGACCCTTCTTTTGTTATACAGCAAAGAAGATACTGCAGTCCACCTACAGACACTCCAATCTACCTATAGATAGTAGTACTGGACTAATGCACTAAAATGAACACAGCATAAAGAGATTATACAGTTTCATTTATGTATTTTATTTGTTTTCATTGTCCATTGTTCAGAAGTCTCCCTATTCAATTATTTAATAGTAATGGGTTGATGCTTACTCAAAAAACAGATAGATACTATAGATCTGTTGCCTACATTTCCTTGTCACACATTATCTTAAAAACATTCAATGATCTGATGATGAAACTTAAGGTGCGTACACACTTCCAATTTTTATCGTTCCAATCGAACGACGAACGATCGATTGGGCAAAAAATCGTTCGTAAAAAAGTAACCAACGACGCCGACGAACGAGGAAAATTGTTGGAAACGAACGACCGGACCGGCGGATCGGATTGGGCGACGATCGTTGAACATCGTTCGTGTGTATGGTCGTTCGTTGATCGTCCATGGGCAGAGCATGCGTGATGAACGAACGTCCGTTCACTTTCCTGTCGTGCACATAGTTCCTCTATCGCTTAAACGATCGTATCTATTGTGTGTACAATATCTACGAACGATCGTGTCGTTACCTCTATGTGCAGTATCGGTGCTATACGATCGTTCATATATATCGTGCAGGAACGTTCGTCGTTCGTTTTCCGACGATAATAATTGGAAGTGTGTACGTAGCTTTAGGCTTAGTACATGAGTTGATATTTTATTTACAATCCAATTTTCAATGCAATAAAACAAACAGATTTGAAATGAAATTGAAAGGCAATGAGCAGCTGACTTACTGTAAGTGAGCAACATTTGGGTTTTCAATTGAATAGGATATGTTGGTAAATATCAACTGAGAGTCCTGCTGTATGTACAATCAAAATTATGATCAATTTTTATCCACCAAAAAAAACAGGAAGAATTTTGTACAAATGTTCATTGTTTTGGGACCTTTCACCAATAAATTGGTCAGTTGAGTACAAAATTGTCAGCGGATTTACTCATGCGTAAAAAAACTTTTACAGTATGGCCTCACTATTCTATTCTCATTTCATAGTAACAGAAAGATTTGGTATCTTAACATTGAAACCCTGACTGAACACTTCACTGAGTTACAATTGTTGTTATCTAGAATATATAATAGTATATAAAAATACCTTCATCAAATGCTGCAACCACAACAACTGCACCAACAACCATTCCATGGTCACAAGCACTTTCATTCTCTGTAAATTCTCAAATGAAAATATATTTAAAAAAATCCAACAGGTGACCCCCATGTAATGGCCACAGATCCATCTGATGTCAATGTCCTATCAGACTTATAGCCATCTACCCAGAGCAGGCACTTGTTTAACTGGCATTTTGGGCACCTTTCGCAATGGACATTATCTGTAAGATATGACCCTAGAACAACACTGCCAACAAAACAGTCAATGTAAAACTTATAATGTTGTTTCAATGCATTGTTACCTGCATATTGTATAAACAAGTGTCAGAGAATACACATATGATCCTTTTGCTACTTTAATGTTTCTTCTAGATCTTGGCATCCACCTGAGCACCATATATGAATGATCACCTATGTGCAGTTTTCTGTAGAAGTAATCAGCCATGAAAAAGTAATATGTAAATGAATGTCATTGGTTACTATATATTCAGGTTGGCCTGATGCAGTAACTTCATTTCAAAGTAAAAAACAGGGACAAACTCATCAAAACTGCATAAAGAAGAAATGAGAACATAAGACTAATATGAGCAACTAATCATGTTGAACCATTCATGTTGCCAATCGATTAAAGAAGCAGTGTTTATAATACAATAAACAGATTTATTCCAGTCCACCTTTGGAATTCAGTCCGGAAGATTGGGATTGTAGTAATTAAAAAGCCACCAATTATATTTAGATTGGCTAAGCAGATAATGAATCTATCTTTGTCAGGATTAGGTTGGATAAGCCTTTGACAGACCTTGGATAATCTGTGGTTGCCACATGCCTGGCAGATTTTGGACTGTTTATGTATCGGTTGACCTGTCACATCTACAATAGCTAGCCTACAGCTGAAACTTACAAAAAAAAGCACAATAGCAGGCTTTGTTACATTCCATCCTACAAAACATCCTGAGCCCATGCTAATAAATGAAGAGTCCCAGTGTGCAGTCACAGGTAAGTAAATGACAAGTAAACGTTCCCATTTCTTGGGATGAATCCTCTGCTTTAATAAGAAATGGCTATCCATTGGCTCTGCTTTCCAACACGCCCCCTCTATAGAGTTATGTACAAATTCCTCAAATCCCAAGGGGACACCAGGCAAGAGCAGGAAAAGAAAAAAAAAATCTGCTGGAAGAAAAAAAGAGAAGTTTGCTCAGATTCAGTATAAGCTTTCTAACGTAAACATATAGCTGGTGCTAAATGAGATCTAAGAGTCAAGACAGGCCAAATCCTGTGCAAGAAACAATGCGTAACCAAAGCCAAAGAGACAGAACTATAATGCAAAGTCCAGACAGACCCTACTGAGAGAAATGTAATCCAGACATAGTCAGGGAATGCCAGCAAGACTTTACACACAGGAGGACAACAGCAGCAACCAGACAGCACCATTGCAGTAAGGATCTGTCCATCAAAAAGTAAAAACCATTCCAGTAAATGAATCCTACAAGACACAGAATTATAATTGAGAGCCCAGGCAGACATTGATTAAAGAATTATAATCCAGACACAGTCAGAGAAATAGAATTGCAGCAGGATTTTACATATAGGAGGACAACACCAGTAACCAGACAGAGTCATTGCACAAATCTGTCCTTTACAAAGTGAAAACCTTTATGTGAATCCTACAAGAGACCAACCTACAATGCAAAGCCCAGACAGATCCTACAGAGTGAAATATAATCCAGATGCAGCCAGAGAAATAGAATACCAGCAAGACTTTACAAAGAGGACATCAGCCAGACAGCAGCATTGCCTAGGAATCTGTCCATAGGAATGCTTTAGATTTCTGATTGCCTGGCAATGTGTGTTCTAGCTGCCCATTATAACCTTTATAGGATGCAGAATGCCCTGTATTCCTCTGTCACTAAGCCCATACATGTCACAGAAACTGAGATCTGCCAACTTCTACTGGGCATCAGATGGAGTTATGTGAGTGCCACCCTGGCCCCTATATGTGGCCCGAATTCTGGGCACCCTGTGCTCTCACCCATCACCCTGGGCACCACTGATACAAAGCACATAACAGATAATAACACATGCCAGCCTGTATTCCCCATATCACCCATTGTGGGTACACATGTCACAGGATGGACATGAGACATTGCCCAGACACAATGCCCGCTTCACAGCCTCTCACCATTACATTAGTGTACAACTTACCAAAACCAAAGCAAATCTCTCCTCCAGCTCGCCCGGCTCCGGCATTGGGACTTTCAGCGGCAGCAAAGTTGTCCCGGGGGGTCCCCCCGCACTCTCTGCGTTCCCCATTTTCGGGGCCCCGGTGTACCGCTCCCCAAAGACCGGGTATCCCCCCTACTCCAGTCAGCGCCCCGTTACTCCAACAATAAGTGCCTGCGTCCCATCCTTTGTACTAGCGAGTCCCGCCTCGCAGCCCACACTGAACTCAGCTCCATTCACCCCAGCCGCACAATCCAAGCCACGCCCCTCATAACTTCGCCCATTGGTACACACAGGGATACAGTCGTCACTCATTGGACCACAGGGACTGAGGAATTCCAGTCACACAGCGCCCTCTGCTGTCTAGCTTTGGAAGAACATGGTTAACGCAGAACATCTATTGTGTAGAGGAAAAGTAAAATGTATCCAAAACTTTTTTTTTGTTCATTTGGGGGCTGGTGAAATGCCTTTGTTTTCTGTTATCCTACTACACAGACCTTTTCTTTGCGTTTTTCCCTGTAGAAAAAAAGAAATGGGAGGAAATCTCTCCAAAGTGCAGTGTATCCCCTTTAAGGCCAGGTCTTGGCTGGCTTTAATGCCTGGAAGGCCCAGCTTCCATCAACTTTACTGCCTGGAAGGCCCTGACTTTAAGACCTGGAAGGCCCAGCTTCCAACGACTTTAAGGCCTGGTCTTGGCTCGCTTTAATATCTGGAAATCCTAGTCTACGTTGGATTGAGGGCTGGAAGGCTGAGCCTCAGCTGGCTCTAAGGCCTTGAATGCCCGGTCTTGGCTTGCTTTAAGGTCCGGTCTTCACTGGCTTAAATGCCTGGAAGCCCCAGTCTCGGCTAGCTTTAATGCCTGGAGGCCCAGTCTCCACTTGCTTTAAAGCCCAGAAGGCCCAGGCTCTGCTGGCTTTAGGGCCTGGAAGGCCCGGTCTTGGCTAGCTTTAATGCCTGGAAGCCCCAATCTCCATTGGTGTTAAGGACTGGTAAGCCCAGTCTCGGCTGACTTTAAGACCAGGAAATCCCTGTCTCTGTTGGCTTAAGGGCCAGAAGGTGGGGCCTCAGTTGGCTTTAAGGCCTGGAAGGAACACTCTTCATCGACTTTAAGGCCTGAAAGACCTGGTCTTGGCTGGCTTTAATGCCTGAAAGGCCCAGTGTCCACTGGCTTTAGGGGCTGGTAGGCCCAGTCTCGTCTAGCTTTAAAGCCTGGAAGGCCCAGTCTCGACTGACTTTAAGACCTGGAAATCCCTGTCTCTATTGGCTTAAGGACTGGACGGCTGGGCCTCAGCTGGACGTAAGGCCTGGTAGGAACAGTCTAAAAGTCCAACTTTAAGGCCTGGAAGGCCTGGTCTTGGCTGGCTTTAAGGACTGAAAGGCCTGGCCTCCGGTGGCTCTAAACTAGTCCGCGTAGTGAAGAAAACGCAGCATGCATCAGCTTTGCTTCATCTCAGGAAATACATAGGGCATTGCAGAATGTTGCATTAAAACTGAAGCATCCATGGAGATTGTCCAATTGTTTCTGCCTTTGCAGTGCTTTTCAGATCTTTAAAAAAAAAAAGACTTTTATTAAGCACTTCAAAGGCAGGTAATGGATGCCTAGGGCAAAGGGAAAAGTAGACCTATGGGTTCATTTATATAAATGGGACAGTAATGGGAGAGTGTTTTCCTAGCATCTTAAAGCAGAACTAAAGCCGTCTGACTCACCTATTTGTGTTCCATAGAAGGGTGCCGCCATCTTTCTTTCTTTATTTTCCTAGAGTTGTTCTTTCGCCATCCTGAGTAGCCGTACCGGAATGACATAACTCCTGTGCAGACATGTGGGAGTTTTTTCATCCTCAGCACACACGAGGGTAGCTGGGATTGCCTTTTCTACAATACAATCGGGTGTAGTCATACAAAAAGAAGAGGGGCACGGTACGTTCCTGCCCCACTACACCCATTTCTATATGTCAGTCAAAGAAACCAGAGTGACGTCATGATACCAGAACCTGCCGACTCTCCCAAACCACTACACACCACCAAAGGAGACCTTCTTACACAGAAATGACCCTCAAATACACAACCACCCTCAGAGTAGCCAAATCCATTGAACCTCCATAAATTATCCCTGGCAAAGGGTGCCATATCCTTCCTCTATGGCAGTGACTTGCACCTCTTCCCACACCACTACCCATATATGACACAATGAAAACATGATTTAGGCACTCCCTTAAACCTGAACAATGGGATGTTACTGCCCATGGTTTACCAAAGTCCGTATTTACCAAAGACAGCTATATTTACTTTACTTTGCTGAGATATGGTTTGTACAGCAACATACAACCCAACAACAACAGATCTGTGCTTTGAAGATGGCAGATTAGAAGCTACTTTAATATACATTTGGTGGAAATGTCCCAGAATCCATAGATTTTAGCTTCAAGTCTCTTAACTAGCTTGCATTGTGCTGGGAATAATGATAAATAAAATCTTATGAAGCTCTGCCTAACCTGAAGTCTCCTAAATAGACTAATTATCAGTTCACACTCTTTAGGTAGATTTTTTTCATTAGAACACCGGATAGGGAATCCCCCTCCTCCGCAGTGTCTTGGGAGGAAGGGGATCCCCCATCAGAAATCTCCCCAGGGCAGCCGAAGGGAGCCACAACAAGGAGGCTGAAGAGCCGCAAGCGGCTCCGGAGCCACAGGTTGCAGACCCCTGGTCCAGGCCATGCAGGACCAATGGAGACCACGTATGTTGTATGTTACTGTTTACATTTCAACAAAAACAAACATTTCCTTTCTTTTTATATTTCTTTGACAAGTTGAGACCTCTAGTGGTCGAAGGTGTAACACTGTAGACTTCCAAAGTTTTACCCTATACCAAGGTTTATATAGAAATGGGATTAATGGGATTTCTTGGAAATTGTCCAATGCTTTAAATACCTCAATAAATATCCCTTCCAATTTTCCTAGCACACAATTTGTGGCTGAGAATCTGAATCATAAGAAGGGACCAAAATCTAAGGTGTAGAAAGTGTAAGGAAGTGTGAGACAGCTTTAAAGTCTTCTTTAAAGTCACTTGGTTACATGCGTGAATACTTTTAACTTAGCAAGACAAATTCAGATTGTATGACTCCTAATTTTACATGAAGTTGACCTACTTAAACAGGGCTGGGTTTAAGCTTTAAAGCAGATGTTATATCTTTTAAAAAAAAGTGCAATATCACGAGATCTAGCTGTAATGCCCTAAAATTGCTAAATGTTTTCACTTTGTGCCTTTTTAATTACATTGTTGTTGCCCCTCAAGGTGGTTCCATGCTTGCTTTTTCCAATGCTGTAGAATGCTGGACACTCCAAATGGTTACTAGTGGTTACTAGGTACATGGTAGGTAGACTCCTACCGTATTAGTTACCATAAGCACCATTTATAATACACATATTTCTTGGCCCTATATTAACATAGGTGTATTTTATGTGTTTGCTTTGTCCCTTGGTGCAAAAGGATCACTTCATTTTACAAAGTCAAACTAGTTTACAGCAAATATTCATTTACACAAAATATAGTTCACGTAAAGATAGACAACAAACAAAGGTTTCTTTTTGGCAAGGTATATTGAACAAAGAGTATGAAATATAGATTATTAAACAAAGGTTAATTTTACCAAATTGTTACAGTTCAAAGGTATCTCTTTCGCAAATATATGTGGGCGTGTCACTCACTGTGAAACAGGACCACTGGGGGGGCTATGGCTTGCACGGGGGTGATGTGACCCCTGAGAAGGGCCAAGGCGCAGAGTCTAAGCAGTAACCAGGTTTTCTCCAGAGCCTCTGATGGTGAGGATGTTGCACCACTGGTTACTGCCAGGTTGTGGTCCTTGGGCACACCAAAGTGGGCAAAACACGGTACTAAATCACAAAGCAGAAGGATAGTCAGGGAAAGCTGGGGTCGAGGCAGGCAGCAAGCAAGAGAGGTCAGGTCACAGGAGACAGACACTAGTGACACAGGGGCCATTGCGGGCACAGGGAAGACAGGGGACACTGAAAGCAACAGGAGGCACAGGTGACTCAGGGATATCATCAGACTGACAGGAACACTTAACAGCCCAGGGAAGTTGGCTGGGAACGAACAGACTGGACAATGAGAGGTTGACGCAGAAGCTGGACAGAGGAAACACTGAAAAAAGCTCCAGGTGAACAGGAACTAGCTCACAGAACTAGGGGCTCGGCACAATGGAGACACGTTGCAAGAACACTAAGTGCAGTGTGTGAACTAGCTAAATATCCAGGGATGAATAAGAGGCTATTTTCTGATTGGCCAGCAGTTAGGTGGAATTGATAAAGCTTGGAAACAGAGGCAGCGTCAGAACTGCCCGCATGCCCAGGAGAGAGGCGCCTGCGCTTTAGTAAGGACTAGGTAAGTGTGATAGGGATATAAAACTAAACAGATATTTCTATGTATTGAACATAAAAGTTCTATTAAATCGATATTCCTATACAATGAGCATAGAAGTTCAGTCCTGATGAGGTATACAGCTTGATGTAGTTTAATAACAATATTTAATTTAATTTATTAGCTTCTAGAATGATAGCGTTGCCAGCAAGCTGAGCTCTCTGTAACTTTAGGAGACAGACTATGGCCCTGATTTATTAAAGCACTCCAAGGCTGGAGAGGATACACTTTCACCTGTGAAGCTGGGTGATCCAGCAAACCCGGGATGGATCTGCTCCAGGATTCAAAGCATTTGGTTGCAAATTACATTGAAGAAATCCAATATAGGTTTGCTGGATCACCCACTCACTCCAGCCTTGGAGAGCTTTAATAAATCAGGCCCTATGTCTCCATCTCTTCCTATGCAGAACATGCTTAAGTACATCTCATGGTGGACACTACTCCCTTCCATGCTGCAACCATAATAGTTTTCATAAGGATACAAGCTATTTTCCTGTTTTTCCTTAGATATGTTATGGAATAATCTTATGTAGCAAAAATCCCTGCTCTAAGTGCACTTGGGAAACCTCAATAATCATTGTCTCAAGCTCCCCTGAGGAATCCAGTTGGCGAAAGGCGTCAGTATTACGAGACTTATCCATTTTGGGGTTCCTCAGGGGGAGGTATCAAATATTATAAATCATAAATCTGTCTATAAATAAACAAATTCATCACTGTTGGGAGGACCAACTACTCATAAGAAAATTGGATTGGTTAGGTGAGTCCAAAATGCATCCTAGGTCTAAGAGCTAAGGAAAGCATCTTTTGCAGCACAGCAGTTCTGTATCAATGTATAATGCTGTGACAATCACAGGCATTATATCCAAGTCTTGAACCAGTTCAGAGAAAGGAGGGCCTGTTCATGTATAACATGGCTACTAAAGATCTTTATAATTAAATATTTTTGTACAAACATGCAGCTTTGTATTAGGTAAACGTGGATGACTGTACCTATGGATAAGAGAGTGCTGCAGGTCTTTGTCTGTCTCAGATATAACAATAATGATTGGAAAAATCCATCCACATTCATCAAGTTTCTCCTAACTAAGCTTGGCCAGGGATCTTTATTCAGGGTCAGTGAGGTACCTAAAAACATATGGTTACCAACAAAGCAATGTGATCACAGTGACAGCATTACATCACATGTCTGTGTTTATTATTTTTAGGATTATGGCTAGTGTAAGCATTTGTCTTAGCACTAAGGCTACGATTATCCTTATGGTTTGTGTTTTTCAGCTAATGAACAGTTCTAGGAAAGTTTACAAAAGGCATGTTCATAATGTTCAGGAGCTATTAAAAGTCCAGTGTAACCCCAAAAAACACTTCCCCTTCCCCATGGACTTCATGTAAGCAACATTTTTATTCTTGCTGTTCAGTGAAGTTTTGTCAAAGGAAACTTAGCTTATACTTACCAGTTAAAAACATTTTTGTCATTTATTGAAAAAGCAGTGGCTACAAGATGTACATCTTTTTTTTATCATCTTTAATTTTAGACCGTCAGTGCTATCATTACTGATTACATCTAACTTTGACTGTGCTAAAACTACTAACAGAAAATAGACTTTCTTGTCAAAGACTGGAAATAGGCTAAGGCTAACTGCCACTCTTTTTTTTTATATATTGGACCTGATTTATCAAAGGTCTCGATGACTGGAGAATATAGACTAACATGGGAGAATCTGGGTGATCCACCAAACCTGCAATGGATCTGGTCCAGAATCGTAAACATTAGCCATGTAATAACTAGAGATTTTTAAAAATCCTTACAAGGGTTGCTGGATCACCCAGGTTAAATCCATGTTCTGCAGTCTTGGGGAGCTTTAATAAATTGGGCCTATTTTCTTCATAGATTATGTTTAGCACTAAAACGTTAGCTTAGTAAGGTTATATGAAATACTTACAAAGGCAAATGCTCATGGTTGGACGTTGGAATTTTGGTAACTTGTAATAAAAGGATGCAACAAAGAGAAAAGCAGAGTCAATACTTCCACTCCATTTTCTGTACAGTTTTCTATTTGAAACCAGGGGTTTCAAATACTGCTGCTGGGTACAACGATATAAAACGATGTAAAATTGTTTTCTTATGTGCAGTTCTCTGTATACCAAACTTAGAAATCCTGTAGGTGAGTAGGTGAGAGTCTAGGTAGAGGGTAGTAAGCTTTTTTATGTTCTGGTGCAAAAATCTCCCATCTGTCCAAAAAGGTTTTTTTTTGGCTTAGATCTCAGAAGTGTGAGCATAGCCCTCAAGGGTATCTGTAAGTTGAATACCTGCTGTGCAAGGGTAATCCTCTCTTAGGCATTAGATCTCCTATCAACTCAGGAAGCTTCACTGTGTATATCCCAGCATGCATGCTAGGAGACACAAGGCTGACCTCGCCATTGTGGAATCAATTGAAGACAGTTTCTCTTCTGTACAGTGCTTGGCTGGTTTTCACCACTGTAAGGTGGCATGGGCTACTTCAAAGGAATGGAGGATGCAAATCCTGTTTGTGTCCTGCATAACAGATCAGCAGGGGGTAAGTGTGGCAGAGCTGCTGTTTCTGACATTTGCTCATGTCCCACATCAGGCCACATGTCATGTTTGTAAGTGAAAATTAACACATTTTTAATTTTAAAATATATTTAAAAAATTTAACCCAACTGCCTAACAAAACCTTTTTTTTAACAGATATTCTACAGCCAAGTTAGAGATGAAGCATGATTGTGTTAAAATCTTTTACTTTCAAATGTACAAAATAAATTGTGTATTGGCAATGTTTGCTCTTCTACTGTTGTGTTTAGTTTGGACCAAAATGCAGTGATGTCTGGACTCAAATACATTCACAACAAGGACAAAAAAGAAAACTAAAAGGTTCATAACATCAACTTTACTGGTTTTATCTACAAAGGCTTTATAAGGCCCCATTCACACAATTCATATATAGTTTACATAAAGCTGGATTTATTGCAGGCATGCTTACAAAACAAAACAAGACAAATCCTCCAAAAACCTATAGGTCCAAAATAAAATGATCCCTCAACTATTTACAAAGTCAAAACATTTGGGTGGAAAACTTTAGATCTTTACTGTGAACCATGGCTGCCTGTCCTGAAATTGCTCCACCCGCTAATGCCTTTTTTCAGATTCAATTTGAAAAGGATTTTACTCCCTTCATGGTTATAGCCTTGCAAAGTATGTTGTTCTTAGCACATGGCAATCTACTTCAGCCATGTCAGCTGACTATGCAGAGCCTCAGTGGTGGTGCTGATTAATATTTTGGAGGTCCCAGGCCCCCTGCAACTGTGTGGATGGGTGTTTGCCAGAAGATTACGTAGGGGAATCATTCCTTATTATCCCCATAGAAAAGCCCCAGTGGGTTGTGACGGGGGACTTAGGATCAGGTCTAAAGTGAGAGAGATAACACACAGCAAGTTATTGTCAGATCTGACCCTTCAAAAGTATGCATTTTCAGGCCAATGCAGAGAGAGATGGAGAGAGAGGAGCAAGAGAGAAAAAACACACGGCAAGCTATTGTCATGTCTCACCTTTTAAAGGTGTGCATTTTCAGACCATCCCTACTAGGAAGGTGGTATTTAGAATGTTTTAATGGAGCTAGCTAAAAGCATGGATTTGTGTTTTGCAAGGCAGGGAAGGCAAAAGACTGAAAAATACATTGTTACCTACTGCTCAACCCCCTGGTCCCACTAAAGCTTCTGCATGTGTCAGTGCCTCAGTATTAGCATAGATCCAGGTAGTCCCGGGTTACATACGAGATAGGGACTGTAGGATTGTTCTTAAGTTGAATTGGTATGTAAGTCGGAACAGATACATTACTTTAATAAATGCAATTAGGACAGATGTTTGTCTCAACATAATATTAGGCAGCATGGTGTCAGTTACTGTATAAAATCCTCACTGTGAATTTACAGCAAACAAAATTTATGGAACCTAGACATTCATTAGCTTCTGAAGCAAGCTATGTTTTGATATGCAAAAAGAAACAGCTGCAGAGTTTGTCTTGAACAATAAAGAGTTAAAAGATGTTACAGATCAGCTCAGCTCAGCTCATAAGATCACCCACAATGTCATATGTGTTTAGCAAAAGATTTATTCTGCAAGTCAAACAGCCCCTCCCCCCTTCAAGCCTTTGTTCTGCATATGATGGAGTAGGAAAGCCCGTTCGTATCTACGAGTCCTCCTCCGATGTCACTCAGGGTCTACTTAAATTTACCTCCAAAAGGAATTACTTGGAAGAGCCACATTTTTCTGCAATTACAGCTGCAGGTCTCTTGGGGCATGTCTTTATTATTTATTTAATGTACAGCGCTGTGTAATATGTTGGTACTACATAAATCCTGTTTAATAACATTATTATCTTAGCACGTCTAGTCATTGGGATTTTTGCTTATTCCCCAAGGAAAAACTGTTCCAACTTTTTCAGGTTTGATGTGTTCAGTTGTGTGTTCAATTCTTAATTGCACTGAGGTCTAAGCCAAGACTTTTAAATGTTTTAATCTAAAGCACTCTGGTGCATCTGTCCTGGTACATTAGGGTCATTGTCCTGCTGGAAAGTGAAAATTTATTCAGAATAAAACAGGTTTTTCCCAAGAATCCCCCTGTATTTATTATGGACACCCATCTTTCTGTTAATCCTGGCTGGTTTTCCTGTCCCTGAAGACGAAAAACATCCTCACAGCATCATGCTGCCATTACAATGGTGGCAATGTGGGAATGGTGTTCTGGGGAGTATTGGTTGTTGGCATTTCCCATTACATTTTGGTTTTATCAGACTTGAAAACCTTATACATAAAACATATATTACACTGTATATATAAATATTCTATCTTTATTTATTAGTGGCATATAATGTGATCAGTGGGTAGTTGGGAGAAATACCAGTGTGGAAGAGTTGGCATCTACTTAGTGGAGCATGATTGCAATGTGAAGCTATGAGCGGCACAGGGAAGTCTGTATGAGTGGGCAGATGGGCTGCCAGTACTGGGGACATTTCATAGAGCCCAAACAGAACAGACAAACACAACATTGGGTCACTGTACCCCTCACCAGGACCACATTATACTACAGCCTAGGTGAGGTTTCTCCAGCTCACAGGTCTTTGGCTCGTGCCTACTGCCTACTCCAACCTTTGTTCCATGTAGTCATGAACTAAGAAGAGCCAGCAGCTACTAATGGTGCTTTACCAGCTGCCATGTTATTCCAACCATGCTCTGCTATAGTACATTAACCTCCTGAGCGGTAACCCCGAGTGTGGCGCAGGGTCAAAAAAACCTGCCTAAAGCGGTAACCCCGAGCCATACTCGTTAGCTAAAAAGTAGCTAAAAAGTAATAATTAAAGACGTACCTGGTCCTATCGTTGTCCTCCAGTGTCCTGCCTGTCCGTGCTCATCCTCTGGCCCCGTCCTCTTTCTTTGATCTGTCTCCCGGCGAGTGCACTGACTTTCTCCGGTAGTTCCTGGTGATGTTGGTGCGTGCGGCTGTCGCTAGGGGAGCAGCGAGAATTTCAAATTATTTTGTATTGCTTTCAATACAAATTAACTGTATCAAATGCAATACACTGGATTTATGTCTAAAAACAGTACATTGTCTTTCATAAAAATGTATTTTACAGTATAATAAAATAGTATGAGTATAATTAAGTTTAAAATCGTGTCAAAGTTTATTATTAAATTTATTAATAATTTTTTTTGAATGTATTTAAATTTTTTATTTTGACATGATTTTGTGTTTCAAACTTTATTATACTTATACTATTATATTATACTGTAAAATAAATTTTCATGAAAGACAATGTAACCATTTTGGACATATAAATCCAGACAGAAATGAACCGCCCAGGAGGTTAAAGAGGAACTAAGCTGAAAACTGCCAATAAAATAAATACATCTACCTTCAATTCCGCAGGGCAGTCCGATCCATCCGGAGGTGTCTTGCATCTGCTCCCGCGTTCTCCCGGCATCCATCCCGGAGCTTGCAGTCCTGGCACCACCATCTTCTTCTCTTCTTCCAGGTTCTTCTTTCTACGTCACCCGACCCAGGCGTGAGATTGGGTAACGTAAGATGAAAAAAAAATTTGCCAATCTCACTGCACATGCATGAGATTGGCAAATGTTTCTGTTTGCGTGAAAAGGCTCCTTCTGCGCATGCCGGACATGATCGGGCATGCGCAGATGGAGCGCCCAAGCGCCTCCCCAGATGCATGATGTAGGTATCCTGGGAGGCTTTGCGCTCCCACTCATTCTCGATCGCCTAGGCAAACGAGAATTAAGGGGCGGTGCTGCACCCTTTTAAAAAAAAAAAATTAATTTCACCTTATATAAAAGGGTTGTCTAGCCTTTTATGTATAGAGAAAATTCTTGATTTATGTACGCTTTAAGCTGCCTTCCATCCTATTACATTCACCAGAAAGCAGCCTGCACAGCTTCACATGACCAGTAGGAGCACTGTCGCAACACAAAAAAGATTCAAGATTCACTATGCAGTTCCAAAACGTATTCCTTGGATCTACATAGCCATTGGACGCCTATCAAAGAATGACATCGCCTTCAACCAATCATGATGCTATTCCGCTCTGTTTACCATCTCTCGTGGTGATGTCAGAGGACTCTCCCCCTTGGTTTAGCGGAAAGGAATTGTTGAGGGGCGGGGCTTGTTGTGCTGGTATCTGGTGGTGTGACACGTACGGCGGAAGCGGAGGGACGAATAGACGGGAGAGACCAAGCGCTGCGCAGTGAAAGAGACAGGTAAGTGGCTGTGTTACACCTGAGGGGGCTTTGTATCCAGGCTTGTACGTGTGAGCGGGTGTTACTGGGCTGCATTGCAGTACACAAAGCCGCCCCGGACTATATAAGGCCGCATTACAGCACAATACAACGGCTGCTGTCTGTCAGCTCCCCGGTATGGCCTATTCTATCAGTGAGGATTCCTCTCACCTGAACCCCGTGGTTGCTATGGGTTACGTGTTTCACGTGTGTGTACTCACTGAAAACACAGCGCACACACAGTGATCTATATGGGCCTAAATTAGCTCTCAACCCAACCAGTGACATCTCGTATAAAATTCAACTTCATACTTTATGTGATGATCATTTCATAAAACTCATTTGGGCCTACTTGTTATGGGGTGACAACTGTTTCCTAATTGTGATTATGTGTTGTCCCTGTGTCACATGCATGCCTGGAGGAGATCACATGCTGCAGTGCTGACACACATTGTGCAGGCAACATCCAGCGTTGTCACTGTCCAGGAGCCAGGCCAGGCGGATGATTGGAGGGTCTGAGAATAAAATGATTAGGGGGGGGGGTTATGGTGCTTTAGCAAGCTAAATGCCATCTAATCTAGGTAGATTTTACTATACGTGTGTAAACCACCCGCATTCACTAATCCTGTGTCCTACAATCAAATGTGAAACCTCAGCATGTGAAGTGAAAGTGCTATATCTGCTCATTCCTCCAATATTATTTTCAGTTCTGTAATTATTATGTAGACGTTCCATATTATACAATTACAATTGTTTTAGATTCCCAGGAAAGCTGGCAATTTATTTGTAATATTCCGGCTAACCACAATTACCTCAATGCCCAGACAGCTGGCAGATCCCAATCTATTGAAGATCTTCAGTCAGCACATGATGACACATTCTGCAACACTGACACTCCTGAACATGATTCTTGCCAGCAGATTTATGTGTTTTCTTCTAAAAGATGATGATGGTCTCCATGGAATTGTGCTGTTTAATGAGCTGTAGTAAGAAAATGTAAACATACACCGAATCAAACAGGTTCCAGGAAAACATACAAGGGGGCACATTGGGGGCCATTCCATAACATATGGGAAGGATTGTCCAGTGATAGACGGTGCTGTGTGTCAGCATCTTGTGATGTCTTCCTATATTCAGCTCTCCTCTACCTATATACTGACATCATGTGTTACCTAATAAACAGATTCATGTATTTAATAATTATCCCTGATTCCCTGGCATCTGCTGCACAGGATCTATAAGGAAGCATTGTATTAGGACGAGGTGTTCCAATGGATTCCTGTGCCGGTCAATTGATAGATACCTTTTACAAATAGTTCTTGGTCAGTTTCCATTCATTGGACCTTAGAAAACTACTTCTTTAGAAATAAGCGGTTACGAAAATGAAACGATGGAATCTTTTCACAACACAGTATAGTTGGGTTTCTGCTAAGACCAGCCTATACATCTGTTGCTATGCCATTCTGATGACTTTCCTTTTAATAATCATGAAATATTTCCCTTCATGTAATTATGGCACACAGTGGGCCTGATTTATCAATGTTCCCAAGACTGGAAAAGATAGACCATCATGGGAGAACCTGGCTGATCCAGCAAACCTGGAATGGATTTTTAAAAGTCATTTGCTGTTATTTCAATACTGGACCAGGTTCGCTGGATCACCCACATTCTCCCATGATGGTCTGTCTTTTCCAGTCTTGGAGAACACTGATAAATTTGCATGTTTCTTAATACCTTCATTTTGTAAACAGTAGAATGTCTTTTGGATCTTTATAATTTCCTAGTAGTGACAGGGCCGCCTTTTTGTATTTTCAGGGTAGAAAAATCAATACGATTCAGTATATTACAACCAGGGTACAGAACAGGCAACATATGCCAGCATTGACTACAACAGTAACATCTCAGAAAAGTTAGAATCTTTAGGTGCATTGGCTGTGTCGTCTTTCCTAACCCCATTGTGTTTTGTTGTGTTGTAGATAAGCTTGTATGCTCCACAGTTGTGCAGTGTAGAGGTCTTTGACCCTGGTTAATAACTTAATGGTTAATTTTTCTTTTTTTTTTTTTTTTTTGAACTTTGACAAACCGGTAAAGTGAACTTTTGTAACTGCAAATCTGCTGACAGGTTTCTGAGTAGTAGTGTTGTAGTGCTCAAAAGTCAGCTTGATGTGCATTGTAATGAGTGAAACAGGTATTTGATCAACCAGCAAGATTTCCGGCTCCCAGGTGTCTTCCCTGTATGCATACAGGTAATGAGCTGAGGTTAGGAGCACCCTCCGTAAGGCCCTGTATGCCTGAAATCTTGCAGAGCCCACAAGGTCCCCCTGCTCAGATAGCACATGTACAGGTCCGTCTGCAGTTTTCCAATAAACATCTGAATGATCCAGAGGAGAACTGAGTGAAAGTGTTGTGGTCAGATGAGACCAAAGTTGAGCTCTTTGGCATCAACTCAACTCCAGGGCATTGAAAATGGGTCGCGGATGGGTATTCCAGCATGACAATGTCCCAGAACACACCGCCAAGGCAACAAAGGAGTGGCTCAAGAAGGACATGAAGGTCCTGGAGTGGCCTGGCCAGTCTCCAGAAAATCTGTGAAGGGAGCTGAAGGTTTGAGTTGCTAAACATCAGCCTTGAAACCTTACTGACTTGGAAAGGATCTGCAAAGAGGAGAGGGACAAAATCCCTCCTGAGACATGAAACGTCTGACCTCTGTGATTGCCAACAAGGGGTTTGCCACCAAGTACTGGGTCATCTTTTGCAAAGCGATCAAATACTTATTTCACTCATTACAATGCACATCAAGCTCTGACTTTTGAGCACTGGGTTTTTGAGGGTTCTTTTGTTGTTATGCTGTCTCTCACACCTACAATAAACCTATCATTACAATTATAGATTGGTTGTTTCCTTGCCAGAGGGCAAATTTACAAAATCAGCAGGGGATCAAATACTTCTTTCCCTCTGTGTGTGTGTGTGTGTGTGTGTGTGTGTATAGTACATGAAGGTATTGGCTAGGATGGTTAATATATATTTATTCTGGTGTTAGAATCCTTTTGTTGTAGGTTGCAGTGACCCAGTAGTCAGGTTGCAGTTTGAGTACACAAAGAATGAACTTATTTCAATAGTGGTGGTTAAAGGGCCGCTATCTGGATTGTGCACACACTGGTTTTCATCCAGTCACAGCCCACTCACATCATTCTTATTGGATATTTTTGTACTGGTCCGTATCCTAATATGTGGAATTGTGTGTTTTTTTCCACTAGGTAACAGGGGTAAGGCAAATATGAAGCTTTTTTTCTTTGTGGGTTCTTTTAGCAATTACTATTTGCAAGTGATTTGTAGGGATGAAGGGGGCTTTGATATTAAACGGATCTTTCATTTTACTGCAATTTCTGCTATAAAGTCAGCCATACTCATATTTACTAATATTTGTTTCCCCTCTTTCTGGCAGAGTATAAGGCAGCCACAAACACTCCTAGAACTACCAGAACAAGCCCTCATGATGTCTAATGATGTAGACACCATGGAATATTTTTCCTAAAATACCACAACAGAGTTTCTAAAGTCCAGTTGTTCAGTAGATTCTGGACGGCCTAGAGCCTAATAACACCACACCAAGTCCTAGGACTTGTTTTACTCCATACAGCAACTCATCCCAGGGCAAGAAGATATAAAATGGTGCTTAAACTGGGATAATTGTACACAGGTCAGTGTGTTGTGGTGCCATTCATTATAAACGGCACCTTAATGCACTAAGGCAACGCACCTCCAACGTGTGTGTACAGTGTGGCTCTGCATCAAAATATGGTGCACATTTCATTTTTGGTTTGTATTTGTGTTTTCGTCATGTAGTCAAATAATTGTATTTCCCATAGCAACACAGGTAATCCCACCTAGTAGGCGATCATGGTGGTAATGTGTGACTGAGTTTAAATGTATTTTTAATGTATACTAGTACTATAGGGGAACTGAATCTGAGTCTACAGGAGGTAGGCAGAGTACAAATGAAGGATCCCCAGTATTTCTTGTGGGATTGCTGCAGCTGATCTTTTCCCTCCTACTAACATACCATGTTTTGTTTTGCCCTTGTTTAATTGAGTTGGTCATCTTGGTATAGTTTTCGTTTCTGATATCAGAGCCTTTCGCACGAAAAAATTGTGCAACATCTTGGGTTTGATTTAATAAAGCCAGTAAACTTGGAATGGGTTACTTAAAAATCATTTACTACTAGTTGGCAAATATTTTAAATCCTGGACCAGATCCATTCCAGATTTGCTGGATCAACCAGGTTCTCCCATGGTAGTCTATCTTATCCAGGAAAGTGTAAGAACAATTTAGGATTTAGTGTTAGAGTTGTGTTTTACCTTGAACTACTCCTTTAGCATCTATAGAAATAACCCAGTCTTTATATTATGTCTATGCTGCTTATTTCAGGCTTTCCTGACGCTCATCCACTTACTGGAAATACTGGATTTAATGGGTCTTGTTTGGTTTGCAGTTACACTTTGCTTCAGCAGTGCCACATGGTTACATGTGTACATGGCACAGGTCATGTGATTAGGAGAAACAACTGTAAAATAGAAAAATATTTATTTTTCTATAGACTTTTATGTATGCCAAGCATAATATGACCCATTGAATTTTCACAATAGGCTTGTAATGGCCTCAGCATTTCCCAAAATCTCCATATTTTCATGTGTTACAATTGGCTTTGTTATGGAACTCAGCCATGTGTATGACAATTGGCTTTCTGAGTTTAATCTGCTCAACTGACATTGAGATAATCTTTCAAATGGCTTTTCAAGCTTTTTATACATTTCTGAAAAATTTAAGCTTGTTGCATTAAATTATTGTCAGATTGACCTTCTCCCTTGTATCTAATGCATGCCTACATTTCTTTGCTAGAGGAGATTTCTTTTTAAGTATCAATTTATCATTCCCCAGTTATATGTGTGCAGTCATTTTTGTTGCCAAGGGAAATCATTAGCAGTAATAATGACTGTCACAGGGCGGGACTCGGCATACATAGAACACAGCATGCATTCTCTGTGGAAAAAGCCTAACCCTGCGTTTTCCCTGCAACAGCCTGCAATAATTGCACCATCTAGATCAAGAGGTCCCAGGGGTTACTTCAATTCTTTCAGCCACCTTGTCTAGCCTTTAGTGTGATCATTGCACAGAAGCTACATCAACAGGCAGGTTTGTACTTTGACATTCTCCCATCTTATTGTATTTCAGCAGCTGCTGTGTAGTTTGATGTATGACTGATGTATAGATTCTATCAAAAACAAAATGATGATTAAATGATTTCACTTTTGTAGGTTACACTATTACCTGGGTACTCAATTGTGACTTTAGATAAAAAAAATATTTTATTGTACGTCCTGACTATGCTAATAATAAATAACTAGGAAGTCCTAAATGTTAAAAGAGTGCCAGCAATGAGACTGAACTTTAAAGGCTGCAAGGGGGATAACAGAGCTAGAAACAAAGATAGTACAGAGATCTCCCTGCTGGAGTCCCTGAAGATTATAGGAAACTAGAAGGCGATTAAACCTAAAACGTCAGTTTTGGCTTACATTCCTTGTGACAGGGAAGGAATTAAGGCACTGAGACTGATGATCAGGATAATTTAAAATACAATAGGTTGTGGCATTGGTTTAGTAATGATGTTTTTTTTTTTTTTTTTTTACAGGTGTTCTTGTAGAAAGCTCATATACACAGCTCCACAATGGATTTTCTTGACCGAAATATTAACTTTAAAGCTCTTCTTAAGTTCTCAAATATGTAAGTGATGTTGTGATGAATAACCTTTCATGTAAATATTAGTAGGTTTCTTATTATTATTATTATTGAGAAAGTGGGTGACACAGTTTGTATTAAGTCAGGTTGTACAATTATAGCATGTTGTAGCATTTCCAAATGAACATTTTGTGGGCTCTGCTTTTATCGTGATCATTTGGTATAAGGTTCTAGAGAGTTCTTAACATATGTGAATTATTTACAAATATTTTCTCCTTGTGTGAGAATGCCGTCTATAAATTGAATGTATGTAAAGTATAACTCCACCTTGATGACTTTAGTGGTATAGGGCAGGGAAGGGAATCTGTAATTGTATTCTTTATGCACAAATATTTCATCAAATGTGCCATGGCAATAAGCATAATTGGAAAGCTGCATATACTCGCCACCCCACGTATAAGACTTGTCAGACAAGGAAGGTACAGTTAATAGATTAAAACTTTAAAGAATATTTTGAATTTTGTTTTAAAATAAAACCTTGAAACTAGTGTACTCTTATTTTGGACTGGCCATTTAATGCACATGTTTTACTAACTGTTGTAGACACTGGAATCTCCAAATGAAAATCCAAAAAAAAAAAAATAAAACCTTCAAAGACCTTATCAGATCATTTTTAGACAATTTACATTTTGTTAATATGCATTACATTTTTTAAGCCCTCAACTTTCAATTTAGTCACCTAAAAAGTCCTGCATTAGTCAGAGGTCGATTGTCTTGAAAAAATGCAGTTTACAGACTGTTACAGTGATGTATACATTTTCTTAACCAAACAACAGCAATGCAACTTTATAATGGACTTTTCAAAACATGATTGACTTCAGTTTTAAAGCTTGTTACTAAAGTTATAAAAAAAAAAAAAAAAAAAAAGCAGGTATTGAGTTTAGGGGGGCTAAGAATATTTCAGGTGGATATTTTGTTGCTGCTACTTAATTTTAGTTTGTGATGTTAGCATTTGAGATTTTAAAAAGTAACTTTGTTGTATATGTTTTGTTTTCTCAGTTCTTCTAGCACACAGCAGCATTTAAAACATGTGTATGCCAGCTTTGCTCTCTGTCTTCTGGTTGCATCTGCTGGTGCTTATGTCAACGTGGTCTTCAGGTTTTTGCAGGTGAGTGGCTTACTATAGTTGTATATTGTTTTTCTTAAAATATTCATGTTCAGTCTTATATAAAATGCTTTATACATTTTTTGTATTTCCCCATACAGAGTAGTTTCCTGACCTTTGCTGGCTCATTGGGCATGATGATGTGGTTGATGTTTACCCCTCACAGTAGAGAGAATGAGAAGAAACGCCTGGGAATCTTAGCTGGATTTGCATTTTTCACTGGTGTGCAAAATTTTGGTTTAATTTCTTTTTACATTTCAGGGTTGGATCTGTGGCGGCCTATAAGCCTTAGCATGGGTTTGGTAAAGATGCCATTGCTTGCCCAACAAATGCACATTATCACCCTAATTAGAGTTACACTTTAAACTTATTTGTAATTCATGAAAAATTGTAACAAAAAGGAAAGCATAAGAGGAGAGTCTTAAAATATGATATTTGCACATGCTTTACTAAACACTGTATGCAAGATTTATATTTGCCCATGTAGCTTTTCTGTTTTGGCTGCTTTAAAGTTCCACTTTTAAAAACTTTTGCATCAGGGAGGAATTTATTGCAGAAAGGGTCAGATGATGCCCTTTCTACAATAAGCATTATCTAGCCTGGGATACTTGGCATATCCTGGCTTCACTTGCGGATACCGGGGCTGAATGAACTCCTGTTGAGTTTCATCATCATGGCCCAGCCAATTAGGATGACCGAAGATTCAAGGAAGAGATGAGGAAAGTAGATGGTGGTGCCCACAACGGACAGGTGAGTATACAAAAGGGTTTAGTTCCTCTTTAGAACAGTATTTATTGACAGACTGATGGCAGAGCAACAACTGGCCTTTAGTAACCTCTAACTGGGGCACCTAGTCATCCTCAGACCAGGAAATAAACTAAATAAGAGAACAATTGTTAGTAAGCGTGCATATTTTTACATTGAAGACTAAAATATTGAAATTTGTGCATGAGCCAAAATAAAGCATTTGTTTCTTTTAATAAAAAGGTTTTTGCAGAACATTTAGTAAAAAAAATTCCATTTAATAAATGTATTTCTCTTTGTCCTCTAGGCATTGGTTTGGGCCCTGCTTTGAATCTTTGCTTGGCTATTGATCCCAGGTATTTACATATTCAAATCATTGTATGCTGATGTTGGTATGCATGTAAAGTTTTGACACAGACATTGTTGAGATCAGGAACTTTAGTAATGGACATTATTGCTCTGGAGAAATGTAAAGTGCCTACGTCCTTTGTCTTTTATTTATTGGGGAACCATATGTTTGTGATGCTACTAGTTTTAATTATTCAATTCTTTTACAAAAAGAAAACGCCTCTAACTAAGACTGTAAGAAATGTACAGTAAATATCACCGTTGTCAGTGTAGAATAGCTCTACTTATTACGGCTGTGCTGGGATATCTGAAGCACCAGAGAATGAGCAAAACACAGTCTGGATTTTACAATTTTAGTTTTAGCGATCCTATTAAATACTAGTTTTAAATATTTGTTCCCCATGCATGGGTATATTACCTCCCTGGCAGTATTCCTGAGTGTGTCTCGGGGATAATTTTCAGTGCCAAAAGTGCAGGGGTGGAATTGCCAGGGATTTTTTAAGTCCTACCTGTTTCCAGCAGTGTTCCCACATTCCAGCAGCGTCCTCCAGCGGTGCCCGGCATCTGCTTCCCCTGGCGATGCCGGCATCTGTGCCCTCGGCGTGTGAACGTGTCAATTTTTAAATATACCGCTTTTACATTTAAAAATACTCATTATTCAGACCGGTAGGGAGGTTAATAAGTCCTCCAGGTTCTAAAGGTCAAAAGTGACCCTATTATGCTTTGGAAACTGCTTGAATTAGCCAAATGGCAGCAGACAGATTGAAGGTATTGTTTTATTCATTCATTCGTTTTCCTGGCTTTGAGACTTTCAGGTTCCACAATAGAACCAGCCTGAAGAGTTTTAACTTATTACTATAGTGGTCCTTTAATGCATGTATGGTAACATACATAGAAAGAATGCAAACAAAGGAGGGAAAGAAGGATATAGCTTGTTTTGATGCCCAAAAACATTACTTAAATGTATAACTGTTTTGAAAACTCCTATTTCTCTAACTCAACGTCATCTAATGAAATTCTTTCTAAATCTAGCATCATTCCAACTGCATTCCTGGCCACTGCAGTGATCTTCACCTGCTTCTCCCTCAGTGCTCTGTATGCACAAAGACGCACTTACCTGTATTTAGGAGGTGAGTGTCACCCTGTTTATGTCTGTGTGTTTTTGGTTGCATTAAAAGTGTAATTTGCCTCCTAATGTGCATGTGGTGTTTCTTTCACAGGTGTGCTGATGTCTGTTCTGAGCCTCCTTTTCCTTTCTGGATTGGTGAACATGTTCATTGGATCAACTGTCCTTTTAAAAGTGAGTTTCAGTTTTGGATATAAAAATATAAAAGGTTTGCTTATAGTATTAGCAATGTGATTCCTATGCTGCCTTGATCAGGACTGTGATATGTAAACATCAAGTCCAAACCTTAGTCTGGCTACTTACAGATAATAAACAAGGGGAGTGATCTTATGTACCATAGTAAAGGTTTAGCAGAGTGGTTTAGGCCTTTTTATGTCATAACCTGTTTGTAGCTGATCCGGTTTTTCTGCTGTTGATAATTACAACATAAAGCATGACCACTGCAGACAACTTCTGAACGCATTATTACAGAGTGCTTATAGCAACCTGGATTACACTTCTAAGACGAATAATCAAACTTTATTGAAGTGTTGCAGTAAAACATTGTGTTCATCTTTCAGCATTGTGTTGTGTTAATCTTCCAGCATTTAAACTTTTCTGTTTTTAGTTTTGCTTTATTTCTGTTTTAAGGTTTTAGCATCTCTTTATGTTATGCAAAATAAAGTTAAAAATTTATGATCAGGCAAGGTTTTATTGAAGAAAGGAACAAGCAATGGTCCTTCTGCAATAAAACATATTCACTTGCCTGATCACATTCGAATGCCAGGACTAAATGAACTGAAGTTGTCTCATCCTGGCCCACCAATTAAGATGGCTGAAGATCTAAAGAAGGAAGAGGATGGCAGTCCCCATGAAGGGACAGGTGAGTATACCCAGTGTTAAGTTACGCTTTAAAGTTGCTAATCTTACTAAAGTGAGTGTGCAATGAAGCTGCGGAAGATTTTGCTCCATCCTAATAATTTAACAAGTTGAAATGCCCCTATGACTGGTTCAGCATTTACTAATGCATTCTGTATTTATCTTCCAGGTTCACATGTACGTTGGTCTTCTGGTCATGTGTGGTTTTGTCTTGTTTGACACTCAGCTCATTATTGAAAAAGTTGAGAATGGAGACAAAGACTATGTCTGGTAAGCTTGATCGCGATTTTCATTTTAAAAAAATGTGTTCTGGCTTCATTAAAATGTGTATTTGTTAATAACACCATCGTTGTAGGCTAAATAAAACTCTGGCTTAATGAGCCAAGGAGATGAAGATTTTGTTAAATTCTTGCAAGGTATTTTCATTTTTTTTTTTGCAGTTATAGCAATAGAGGCTATTTGTTGATGGACAGTGTGTTTAATTTGCAGCACAAAAATCTCACTTTTTACTTAAAATAGTAATGTGAATGAGTGTTCATTTTAATAATGGGTCCATGTTAATGAAAGATTTGCAGTTCCACCTGTAGAGGGCTTACAATATAATTTGCCAGTTTTTCAGTTTTCACAAAGTTTAGGGACTCACTCCTAATTTACTTTTCAAATAAATGCAAGATTTGTTTGCAGGCAAGGGTAACATTTATCAATGTACCATTCACCGTTAGAAATGAGAACTTGACTATAGTGCTAACAATCCTAAACTTGTGTTTTGTGCTTACAGGCACTGCGTAGATCTGTTTCTGGATTTTATTGCCATCTTCAGGAAAATAATGATTATCCTGGCAATGAATGAGAAGGTATGTGTTTATGTATTAAGTTTTTGCTAAGCTAACTTCTACTCTGCTGGATGTTTTACAAATGAATAATGTGAACAATGCTATTGTTTACTGTCTTTAAAAAAATATTGTTTCTTTTACAAAATATGATTTGGTTTTTGTGCAATAATATTGATTGAAGTTATCTTTGTGTCCAGTGTATAAAGTACACACGATCAATATTTGTTGTTGGAAAGGATCTCTCACAATCCTTTCCAACGACAAGATACTGAACAAGCACTGTACATTCAACTCTATGGAGGGGGGAGGGAGGAGAGTGATAGGACGGCACCCCGCTGCACTCTCTCCTCTTCACTTCCATTATGATCATTCGTGGATCCGCCTGGACGGATTTATGCCTAAGGCTACGTTCAACATGATGATAATGACTGAAATAAAACCACCTTAACCTTTTACCAAACACTAAGATTTTCGACGTTTCTTTGTCTCTTTTATATATATATATATATATATATATATATATATATCTATATCTTTTTATATAGTTGTGATATGTTTCTGGTCACAAATTGGGGATGGTCAGGAAAATAGGTTTAGGCGTATTGATAAGAGTAAGAGGAGAATTGTGGGAAAATGGAGGAAGGAGTTAAGGAGGAAAAAATAAGGTGAATGTGTGGAATGCAGGTGAGAAGTTGTTCCCCTGCAGCCCAAAATTTCCTAATATTTAAAGTGAATGTTGGGCTCTGTTTATTTCTACGAGACCTAGATATGTAATCAGTGGTACCATACCTTCATTACCATACTTTGGTGTCATTCAGAAGAAAATTCAATTTATTTTTTGACGTTGGCTTACACGTTTGATCGTGTGATGTGATCATGTGAACATGTTAGTTTAGTGGAACTGAGGAAAGTTGATTTTCTAAGCCTCTCCAAAGTTTCCCACTCGAGGCACATCTTATTCCGGTATTCCTATTGACTGTAAAACTTAAGGCAGATGACTAGATCTGAATATCTATGGCATAAACTTTAGCTTCATGGATTGTCACAGCGAGGAAAAAAGTTACTCATATATACTTTTCTTCCCTCCCTTTTTTCACACATTTTAGTCACATTTGGTGACTGGTTATCACCTTGATATGGAGTGCATAACCCGTATGATGTCAAAAAACTCAGTTTAGATTGTATACTACATGTGGTCATAGCATTTTATCTGATCACTTTTTCATTGTTATAACTGTTGTGGTATTTAGTGCTCAGCATTGAAGATGCAAACTTTTAGACAAAAGCTAGTATGGCTTGGTTTAGAGAAAAAGCTGGGTGGGCAATTTTACTGAAGGGGATTTTAAGGAACTTTTTTGCCATGTTTAAACATGAGGTCATATGTGAATAGCTAGAAAGAGAATTAAAAAAAAAAAATAGGGCGACTTCCCTGTAAATTTCTTGGAGCAGTACGTGGAATAGGACTTTGACTTGAGCGTGCATTAGTGAATCAGTAAAAAAGTGTTAAGGCTATACTGGCCAATCATCTGTATTTCACAGATATCACCATAGTTGTGTTACTGCCATTTGTACATATTTACCCTTTGTAAAAGGTAATAAAATGTAACTGTTGGTTGCTATGAGTGTCAGTGTACTAATTTTGCCTTTTGTTTTCCATTTTTAGGAGAAAAAGAAAGAAAGAAAATAAATGTGACATCTCCCAAGTTTTCCATATTCTTCTGTTTTTTCATACCTTATCCTT
>NC_092858.1:45382912-45409330 GCF_032062135.1 Pyxicephalus adspersus | reverse complement strand
GCATACAGCACCAAAAATATTGGGCACACCCATTAGAGCGGCCAGTGCAGTTGGTACAAAATGAGAAAGTTGCTGTGTAACTATGACCTGCTTACAATCTCAATAAGTTTATTCTACAAATGAGATTAAATGTGTTAAGAGATGACCTCACCCCACATTGCTTATCTCACATTTTACTGGGAACACAGCAATCCTTTTAAAGAGTATGTAATCTCTAACAATGAATTTATCTTTCATGGTCCCTTTTTGTTCTGTTTTTTGTTCCACTGAAAATGTTTAGCTATTTCCGTTCAGTTAGTGCAAAATAAAACCTGCCAGAAATCTTATCAGCAGATCATTATCTGTGCTCGGTCTATGTTGTAAGTGTACAGAATCCCTTCTCTCTTGTTACTGAGAAGAGGAAAGAGGTAGGTTATTGTAGTCCCACTGTAGAGGAACAATACTTTTTCTGTATAAGTGTTGAGAATAATACTTGGTATACTTACTCTGTAAGTACAAAGGCAGTCCCTAAAAAAAACTGAAAAAAAAGAAAGCTAACTCATCCACCCTGTCCATTAAATGGAAAGCTACAGTGTTTAAATTGTTTGGGTTAGAGATTCTTCAGCAAAATACTACGTCCTGAAGCACAGCACCATCTCCTTGAGGGATATCTGTGCAACATACACAGAAATGGTACTGTAACTGCACACTCACATATGGTTGTGGCCGCATACATGGGCCTTCCCCACCACTAAAGAGAATCCTGACTACTACCTATTGTAAGTTTTCATAGATAAAACAAAAGCATGATAGGCATAACTATATTTGCACATTTTTCTTCATATTGTTTTTTTTTTATAAGAAAACTGTTTCAAATAGTTTTTTGGCTGTCCTACTTCAGCATAATTTCTTTAGTTTGTCTTGGCTGCTTTGGGAATGGCTTGGGTAAACAGCCTAATGACGTTGATAGTGCCAGGTCTTATAAGATTTTCCATCATGATATTTAACCTGACATAGTCCTTAACTGTGTGTATCACATTCACTTCCCTCCAGGTCTTTCTCAAGAGTGTCTGCAGATACCTTTACAACTGTGGGTGACTGCAAGTGTTACTATTCATTGCTTCTCAAGGACAACACTTTTAGAACTAAGAAACGTGAACAATAGCTGTAATTTTTTTACCCCTGCAAGATGAACTTAAGCCTGGAAATCAGCTAGATACACGTGAAACACCAACAACTATGTCATCATTTATAATTCCACCCAGCCATTTTTTTCCATGATCATTGCCTCTGCCAGTCTGTAAAAGAGGTAGGTGGGTGACACTAGTTTCTCTGTTTAGAAGCCCATTTATATCTGTTAGGTGAAATAACTCAGCACAAAAAGTGTCAAGAAAATCCAACATTTTTTAATTGTTCTGAGAACAAGTGAGATGAAATCTGCTGTATAGAGTATTACAGGAGGCTGGTGACAGATTTTAGTACTTATGTTAGTTGTATCTAAAAACCAATTTCATTGTTTTAAGAAGCATAAAAACAACATAAAATGTTATTTTTGTTATGTACATGGTTACATATAATGGGGTCAGTTCACCTGACAATCCTTGGCATGTTGTTTTTATTGATTCTTATTGTATTAACAAGTAAAAATGGAAGAACAATGAAACACCCCGTCCTGATTCCTAGCTGACACCCATTTAATTTACAGATTTCACTACATAGCGACTGTTCAATCATGAGATATGTTCTACAAAAATATCTGCCTGATGTATATCTACCTGATTGATGAAGATGTGCTTATAGCAGTCATAAAGAAGCTTATTATCTCTTGGTTTTGAATAACTGACTTTTAACATCACTAGAACAGTTTATGGTATGCTGTGAGAGTCCCAAGTGGTCCCTTATACCATATGATGATGCAAGACAGGCATATCTTTTTGAGCAGTAGTGTTTATGGTTAGAGGTGGGATCTGGAATACTAATTAGAGCTCATTTTATTATTTATTAAATATGATATCACTTTATAAAGCAAATAAAAAAGTATACTTTTTTGAAGATTTACTTTTTATAAATATTTTATACTATTGTTCTATCATAAATGCATAACCACTAAGGCCTCATTCCCATTCAAAGAAAGTGTGTTACCATGCAATTTATGGCAATGCACAGTCACTTACATGGCTGTCCATTGTGCTGCTGATCCCATACATTACACTGAATGAGGCAGAACACAAAAAAGGACAGAAATGCATGCAGCATTGCGTTGACAAAATGCACCACAAATCAATGCATAGGAGGGGATATCGGAGACACACACGGTGAAGTGCAGTGCACAGCACTGCCTTGCACACACAGGGAACAATGCCTTAGGGTATTTAAACTGTTTAGGAGTAAATTTACTTATGGTAACAGTATATTGTGTGCTTATTTCCTGTTTCAGCTGTTCCATTTTCTATCCGTGTAACATCTAAACTAAGCCAATAAAAATTAACCTGTTCTTCATTCCAACTTTTAAAAGTTAATAACCTACTTAGGTCAATGCCATTCTAGAGTTCCTGTTTATCAACAACTCAGTAGCAAAATGGATCATTAGAAAGACATAAAAAAATATATATAAACCAGTCATATATTTTTACAACATTTCTCTCCCACTGATCAGAGCACTAAGATGTTTGGCCCTAATTTAGGCCCTAGCCAGGATAATGAATTCTTCTGAGTTTCAGCCAGGGAGGACAGGAAGTCTCTTTTTTCCCATCAGTGTGAAAATAACAATGTAAAAAAAGGTTATTTATAGTGTTTTTAAGCCAGCCTGGCATGGGTTCATAAGGACCACAAAATGCCTATGACCCCCTTTATTAGTTAAAAAAGCTATTTCTATATCTATCTTTGATTTTTGTTACTGAGACCAATTTGTAAGTATGGAAATTTCAAAGAAAATGTTCAAACAGAGGACAAGATTCCTTGTGAATCCATGAAAACATGGCAGGTATCAATGACATGTAGATGTTACCCATACCTCTGAACTTTAGTTTGTGAAAGATGGACACCCTCAAGAGATTGGCTACATTATGCTGTGCCATGGCAAACGTGGCTTTAGAAAAGGTAAAAAAAGAATCTGTTACAAAGTGCACATATTTTGCACAGTCCTCACACCCACAATTTTTTTTTTTTTTTACTAGTGACTCCCATGAGTGGGAGTCTCACCGAATCCACTAAGGATACCACAATAAAGAAAGCAGGCTAAAACTTCATCTGAGCTAACCCTATAAAATGGCTTGATTAAAACATGGAATCTACATTTGAGAATTAGCACATTGGTCAGCAGTATGTAATAGCGCAGCTTACAGAAGACAATGGTGATCACAATGTAACATGCAATACCATGCATAAAGCACAGCAGTCAGGACTATGTAAAATTAGGAGTAATAGATTAGCGATACCGGAAAAGACATGAATTGTTAGAGAATCACTACAGCCAAGAAATTTACTAGAAACATATATAATTATAAATATTTCCAACACATGTTGACAGTCACATAAATGTATATTATTGAAGACACACCGAGAGCATTTTTATTTTGGACACACTATAAAGCAAATAGGTATTTCCAATCTTAGATCCCTGCTTCTTTCCATTCACATGCTTAAAAAAATGCAACAATGAACACGTATCTGAAGCTCTCATGGGGAGCCATGCAGACAGGCTGGCTGGGTTTTTTTTTTTTAATTTGTGGAACATGCACTAGGAATATGCCTTTAGGATACTGTGTAATGTGGATTACAGCACTAGATTTTTAATCTTTATTGAGGATACAATTCTTTGGATCACCATGAACGTGCTCTTACGTTTATTAAAATAATAGCACTATCGTGTTTGCTCATTGTTATGTATCATGCAGATCACCAATTCAACATACCATAGACCACCATGCCCTAGACAATGGAGTTCAGTGTTTGTTTTAAATTTTTCAATCGCCTTTTTTTTGAAAGTAGAGTGCGTGGTCGCAGTGGTAGTGAATGATTCACATACGCCACTTTGCTTACTTTTCTACATAAAAATTAAGAATAATTACGGTATGGTGATCAAAGCACTGTTTGCCAACCAACAAAATATGATTGTTATTTTTAATATCTGATGTTCTAAAAGAACATATAAATATGCCCCATAGAATTTACAATAATACCTGTTTTTATTCTAAATAATATGGAAGAAAATTTGACATATTTAGGACATAAGGAATTAATGATTTTGATGTTTGAAATAAAACTGTGATTATTATAGAAAGCATTAATAGAACAGCTACAAAAACAAGGACTCCATCTCAGGTCAGACACTTGTCAACAGTACACATATTACAATGTTAATTGCTGGGATTGCATCATGCTTGGATGAACAAATGCTGGAACACAGATGAACAGTTTTCATACCATCTGACAACTGGCCTTTTTGTAAACATGTTTTATAGTAATATCAAAGAGCACATCTTATATCAAGAACTAGATACTGCACCAAAATAGGATTGTACAAGTAAAACATTGTACTAACATGTTCATGATTTGCCCTAATAGGAAAACTGTACCCAATTAAATGCTAGTTTCCTTGTTGTATGCTGATCCAAATGCAAACATTTGTTGCATGCTTGTTTGAGCCAGTGAAAGTTTTCAGATAAGAGATTCCCAAAATTTAGAATTTTCAGGTAATAAGTGACGGCTTCTGTATTTCTCACAGGAGTTTTCCAAATTTCTTACAAGTTTCCCATATTGTGTATGCAAACCTTTAAAATCAATCACTTTTGGTCTTGTATGCAATTGTTTTCCTGTGCTCTTTGCTTCTGTTGCATCGTTATCAGTTAAAATTGCTTCCATTTCTCTCTGAGGACAGGAATTGTGTTGCTAGTAGGACCACCAGAGCAAAATAAATGAAAAAACATGGAAAAAAATACAACTACCTTATACAAAGACTGGTAGGCTGCCATATTACATTTTTATTCTTGATTCCTGATATGAGATCTATTGGGAACTATACCGGATAAAAGAACAGTACTCATTTACTCCTTCATATTTTTATTGCCAGCCAAGATTTCTGCCCGTCCTCTCTGAAGATATAGAATAGAACTCACTTTATCAATCACCTGTTACAATACTTGTGAGTATTTGTTTACCCCTATATAGCCAAAATGCTGCAATCCATGCCTTTATCAATTATTTATTCATAATCCCAATAAAGGCATTCATATTACAATCTGACCGGCATTAGGCCAGACCGGCCAGGGGGCGTTAGGCCAGAACGAACTACCGGCTGGGCCGTATCCGGCCTAAAGGCCAGAGTTTGCCGACCCCTGCCCTACAGCAACAAAGCCTTCAATCTATTTTTATCCACAAAGTTCTGAACACTTACATAGCTGTCAATAAATCTAAAGAGGATTGGACAACCAAACTGAATTAGTTATAAGAATGAGCTATACTATGTGTTCAATTCCAGTCCGTGAGGGCCTGAATCCACACATATTTTTAGTATTCAACAGACTTTACTATATTTAGCAAGGTTTGGTTTACAAAGACTCAAAGAATAAAAGAAAATACTGACCAGTATGAGCCCCCTGAAAACTGGACTCAGACCCTCATGGGATGTATTATGAACTAGGCTTTATATCACATATGGAGTTGTCTCTGTGATTCGAACCTTATTTTTCTGTGCGCATTATTAATACACCATCTCTTAATGTTCACTTTTGTATATATATAAAACCAAGATTATCTACTGCACCCAATCACTACATGGTTTTATGACAAAAGAGAAAAAATAGTATTGACTCTGATTGTAATAATCTGAAGTTACAGTGTAAAAATATGCAATCCTACAATTTGTAAATGTAAAGTGCAGAGATTGTACAATCAATCAGATTCTAACATGTCAGGCCAGCTTTTACTTTGGTAATGATCCCCCATATATATTTTTTATCATTTATATTGTCTGGTTTTCTAACACTTGTAATCCTGCCAACATCCCCAACATACATTAAATAATACAAAAGCGAAAGAATATGGGACTTTAACGGCAGTACATATTGTAAAAATTATCATAAATCTTTTATTTCCTTCATTAAAACATAATTAAAAGATACATGCCTCTTTAGGAAGAGTCCAACTGACATTTTAAGCCATACATGGGCTAGATACATTGTACACATGTACATATGGTGAGATCATCCAATGCGTTTCGCAGACTATGTCTGCTTCCTCAGGGATGTAATTGGTACAGCTAGTAGATGTATCAGCACAAAGGTTGTTGCAATCACCAGTATGCCTATTCCCTTGGTATGAAGGCAGGCAGAGGGCAGGATTAAAATCGCAACATACAGAGATGGCGGTATCCCATATATGTTCTCCACAGTAACATTCAGTACTTCTCCAATTGTTATCGGTAATGTTCACTCCATTGTGGAGTGTTCATAAACAGTTATCTTCAAATACTAGATTCAATCAAATAATTTCATTCATAACAGACTTGCAATTAGATTATAAAGAGAACCGCAATCCTCTGTGACACATAAGTGTAAGTCTGCGAAACGCGTCAAATGATCTCAACATATGTAATGGGTACAATTTATCTAGCCCATGTATGTTAGAATGTCAATTAGACTCTTCCTAAAATTTGGTATAGGGGAAGAGACGTATCTTTTAATTGATATGTTTTAATGAAGGTAATTAAAGATTTATGATAATTTTTACAATATCTACTGCAGTTACAGTCCTATATCCTTTTGTTTTTGTATTCTTTAATGATCCCCAATAGTCCCACACATACTTCCTATAAATATCTATATTACCCGATTCTGTCAAAGTCCCAGTATCTGACAATTGTTTAATGTGTGTGGTTTCATTAAAGAATAATTCCCCCTTTTGTATTCACTTATTGTGCTAAATATACTACAAATATGTTTTCCGCACATTGCTGCACACCTGGCAGTTTCTTTCTGTTGATGAAAAAATATCCAATTTATTTTTTTGTTTTAACAGTTTTCTCTGCAGTCAGTAAACTATAAAACCAAACACCTCAAAAATACTTAGGGTTTATTTATGAAGCAGTATATTTAATATTCACTAGAACATTCCCTGGTGGAGAATCTTCCAGTTCCACGTGTTCCACTGACAGTAATTGATTCTCCACCAAGGAATGTTCCAGTGAATGTCAGATTCCCTTCCTTCTAAATAGATCTCTACGATGTTAAAATACTAATACTTGTTAGAGTGGAGAATGAAATGGACATTTTCTAGTTAACAAGCAGTGTTGTTGAATTGCTTAGGCGATGTAATAGGGCGCTTGCAGATGAAATAGTGTTTACTTGCTACAGATAACAGCAATAGATTGCAAAGACCTGTGGTTGCTTAGAAACCCAAGGTGATGCAAGTGGGTACCAAAATGTCACAGCTCACAAGACTTTCTGTGCATGAGACATCACAGGCCACTGCTGACCTTTACTGAATGGCTGCATTTCTCTAATAGAAAACTCTCATACTGCTTGTTGGAGGCGATGTGACTGCAGCTTACTGGTTTTATGTCAGCTGCTACTGACTAGAGTGTCATGAAACGTTATGCTGTTTGTGTCTAGCAAATTCATTGTGTCACTTGGTGAGTTTTTGTTTTTCCAACTTTGAATTACATTTCAATTTACGAGCTGCTTGCACACTTTTTTTAATTGTCAGCAGTCACATTTTCATATTCTATTTGGGTACATAACCTAAATAATAATATATATATATATATATATATATATATATATATACTGCCTGTGCAAGAAAACGCTAACACACTGTAATACTGTTTTGAACCACCTTTAGCTTTGATTACAGCACATATTCACTGTTTCCATATTGTTATGCAATGTCACAGCATTTGTTTCCATCCAGACTTGTATTGACTGCCATGATCTTGTATTTGATGATGGGACAGTTGGCACCCTGTGTAAAGTCTCCAGCTCATCCCAATTGTTCTCAGGTTAAGGTTTTTTACATATACTGATGAATCCTGGCATTGCCATGTTTGAATATGAATTTTGGGATTAGGGTCAGTAATCAAGTCCACCACCGTACCCCGCTGTACAGTTTTTATTTAACCAGCGTTCAACCTGTTTGTGTCACCCATTTGCTCCTCAAACATAAAATAAAAAAAAACAAAAAACAAACATACACCCAAAAATTCCCCAAATACCATCCTAAATAGAAAATCCTTGCAGCCTAAAAATAGGAAAAGCCTTTTTCTAAACTTAAATGACTCAACAAAGCTAATTGAGGAACGAGTAATTGGAAAAAGAAACAAAAAATGGAAAGAAAAAAAGGAAAACATATGCAATGCCAAAGTATTATCAGTAAGGCTGGCTATATCATGTCATAAAAATGTAGTAAAATAATGTTAGCACAGTCTTAAGTAAATGTAACTTGAGTAAGTACCTGAATTTGACTAGCAGTATATTAGGTAGCAGAGTTCAGACTAGCAGACGTATAGTTGTGGTGCAGCACCCATGCAAACAGAAGGAGATAAGCAGAGTGACAAAGAGATGAGTACATACACATACTGCTTCTCCTTCACTCTCCAATCATGGAGGATGTCAAATGGTTTTCTTTATATAAGATAATATTAAAGACTCACATCTGTAGGGAAACTGTGGAGCAAGGTTGCAGCACAGGACCTAGAATGCAGAATTTAGGGGTGACCTGAAATCCCAGCACCAAGGCCCCTGGGATAGTTGGGTTGACTCTGATGTTAGTGTATTATACTATAAGCTGTTAGAACCTTGCACTAATAAGAACTGTCAAAGCTTCTCTAGGCTCCAAACTGATTAGTGTTACTTAAAAAGGATACTAGTTTTGTGTCAGGCCTGCATGTTCTCACCTATACCCATCCAATCTCATTTGTACCTGTAACCCCCTAAAGCAACTTTGTGGCAAGAGTGACTTGAAAGGAGGAGATTGCTGTATTTGCTGCACAATGTCCAGATCTCTCACTAGTCAAACAAGGCAAGGATGTGCAGTTCTTTAGTAAGCACGCAATGCTTTGGAAAAGGTCATATTTCATACAGGCTGCCAAAGGAAAGTGCCCCAGGTAAGACACAGACTGTCAGCTTATGCTATCTCTATATTCTACCACCTCTTCCTGACAACTGTCTGAGATGTTTGTATGGTTTACAGGAGCGGATGCGTACATATAAACTTGTTTGCAATGGAAAATGTTACCTGCCAAACTGGCTTTGCAGTCTTAGCATGCCAAAAAAGCAAAGACTATTAGGTAGCTGGAGCAGCACGCTAAATTATGGTCACCTCACATAAGGACACCTGTAATAAACTTATTCCAAGATTCCAGACCCAATCTATTGTTTAAAGGGGATCTAAAGTCACAGTCTTCTCATTCATACTCTAAGAATGAATAAAGTATAATTAGCAGATGATGATATATGAGTAAGATATTTATTTAAAAAACAGATTCCTAATTTTTAAAAAGTTTTGTTCATTCTGTGTAGAGCAGTTTTCTCAACCATGGTTCATCCAGAAGTTGTTTCGGGTTCCTTGAGCTATGAGCAGTTTGTGCCTCTCAGGTCGGTATACCTGACACCAATGGTTTTTTTAGCTATCTGTAAGGGTGACATTTTTCCTACTGGCCAGGAGTGTAAGAGGCATTCTTCTTATTGACCACAAGGTTGTTGTACTGTGAGCTGTGGATATAGTAATTATAGCAGGGTTTCCTGAAGCTTTTTTCAAGGGGTTCACCCATGTGAAAAAAAGGTTGAGAGGGTTAATGTAAAGCGTGCTGGTGGTATTCACTATTTCTGGCTGATCACTTGATAGCAGTTGTCTAGAAGAAAACTACATGTCCCATGAGTCCTTGCACTGTGTATCATAAATGTAAATATTTACAGTTGTATTTACAGCTCTCTACTGCACAACGGGGTGGCCACAAACTAAGAAATTCTGAGATGAGCATGAATTGTAGCCACATGCATCCAGTTTTACTGCACAAGAAATAGGGTATTTAATGGGGTATTTATTGGGGCTAAATACACCAAAGAGAAAACAAATACATTTTCTTGATTTTAGTGACTCATAAATATTAGCAGCTTATATAATATATAATAACTATATTATAAACTACATTTTAGCTGACAGCCACACCTAATCACTTGTATTAATGGCATTACATTAATATGTTTAACTTGTCACAAGCTTCATGTTAGCCTGTAGTCTTTCCAATGGGGGGCTGTTGTACATTATCATTTCAGAATGTATGAAATAATGTAAACTTGTGAGATTATATTATTAAGGAAACAAACTGCCAACCACTCATGGTATATGGTATAGCAGGTATCAATTATTCAGAGTGGTTGCCATTTTTAATTTTACTTGTTGGATATTTGCAGATTTACACTAGAGATCATTAGCTGCCATATAGGGAGTCTTGGCTTCTGGTGTGTCCCTGTACCCTTAAAGCAAAAACATCAGTTTACTCATAAATAAATAAATAGGATATGTAGACTTTTTATGACAAACAAAGGATGTGCATATATTTTGTGTCATAAGTGTTCTCTTAGCCTGTCCAGTAAATCACTAAATCAGGCCCATTGAGCATAGAGTTCACAGACACTTTAAAATATGCTAATGCATGTTGGGTGAAGGAGGCTAAAGGCTTTAATTATTGTCGCCATCTTGCATGTGATCACTATGTCACTACAAATAGTTATCACTTTCTGCTATAGTGTATAGGTATAGTGTTGGATGATTGCTCTCAGAAATGTTTATTAATGTAATCTAATGTAATGCACCAGATATTTTGCATTGGAAGGTTGATAAACAATTTGCAGACATCAAGGGACTAAAGAGGAGTTTTTTTTCCTGAAATTTGTTATTGCTGTGTATGTCCAAAAATAGAAGTTCTGTTAAACGAGTCAGGGAATGCACTTGGCATGGAGATATGGCTTTACATATATTTGAAAATGTATGCAAATCATGAAACAGGCTTAGACTTTACTTTGCTTTCTGAATAGCTGGTAAGTTTGCTGGCAAACATTTGTATTTTATTGTTCTATATATATATATATATATACTTTACACTGATGTCTCATATCACTTTCAACTCCTGGCAGATGTTTGTACAGTCTTCTATTTTGCACTTGCTTACTCTGATTTCACTGCACAGTGTGATAGTCGTACAATTATTATTACTAAACAGTATTTATATAGCACCAACGTATTATACAGCCCTGTACAATAAATAGGGGTTGCAAATGACAGACAAATACAGACATTGACACAGGAGGAGGAGAGGAGGTGGATTAGAAGCAGCAAGGGTCAAATAAAGCACTCCTCATCTTCTTTCTTTCTGTCCCTGGCCTACTCCATTTATTATTGTTCTTCAGTCATGGAAGTTCAGAATCACATATAGTAATTACTACAGCTTCCTTTAAGAAAGCTATCCACTACAACATAGAAACCAAAACCAGCAAATATTTCTACAAACACTTGCAAGGAATGATGATAATGTGCCTAAATAATAAAAATTGCAAAAAATATGATGAGAAAAATGAAAAGGAAAAACAAAAGAAACATGGACTATATTCAGAACATGAAGTGCAGTGATTCTTCCTTAATGCCAGCCAAATAAATAGGGGCAGTGACAAAAAATGAGAATGGTGGCAGGGAAAGAAAATATTGTGGAGAAATAGGCTGAAAGGATTAATTTCTGGAGTCTGTCAGTTAGAAGAAATGAATCAGTAATACAAGATTATAATGTGAATCAAGAGGATATATATAGTGCCATCTATAGTTGCTGAAATTGGAGAAATAAATAAACAACTTATATAGCTTATAAATCTTCAGGTAAAATAATAAAAAAGGAACATACTCATAACAATTAGTAAAAAGAATAAAATGATTGCGGATTGGTCAGTAGCTTTTTTTTTTTTTTTGCTATATACATACCAAAGGATCATGTGTGCAATCTAACTATTACATGTGTGTAACAATTATTGTAACATTGCACTATATTTTAAAAAAAATTTGGTTGGTTTCACTAAAAGAACAAGTGCAAGAGCTGAAAATGTTTTATTGGAGGATCAAGCTGGCTTCAGATTTAAAGGTCGCATTTGTTCATGCTGCAAATCATTGTGAAGAAGTGTAATGTATGGCTTAGACACAATTGAAGACATTTTAAACACCCAAATGTGGTCCACTGTGTTATTTTTCTGTACACTGAGATACCACACTCTTGCTCATCCTCCCTAAGGAAGAAAATCCCTGTTGGAGGAGAAATTATACTTCCTAGCAGTTTCACCTTGGAAATGTTGTGTTTTTCTGACACATATCTTTAGGCTTCATGCATTATGAACTCTAAGTAGATAGTAACACCTTGCAGAACCTTGGTGTGGAGGACAACATAAGCCCAAGCAAATGCAATCCAAGCTTTATATGAAAGTAACTATTTGGTTGTGTATTTGGGATCATTGTCATTGGTTTAAAGGAAAAATAAAAATCATCTAATTGTGCAAATAGATTGATGTGTAATATAATGTTCTTGTAATGCATAGATGAGACAGTAGAGGGAGCACTTGCTGCATTTCTACATTCTCTTATAGAAATGAATTTACACACCATTGACAAGCTAATCACATTCAATCACTAGTCATTCTGATGGTGCAATATTGCAGCACTACAGTTTCCAATACATCCCACCTACTGAATTCAAGATTCCTTTTTATATTTCAATCATAAGATTTAAAAAAAATATTCAAAATAACAAGTATTATAATAATTTTGTACAAATGAATACATTAGTTTGTACACTTCTAATATAATTTGTTGCAAAGAATGAAAAAAGGACAAATCTTCAAAGCCTGAAAATTTCCCTGGTGATCAGGATTGTCTAAAAAAATTCCAGACAGTCAAAAGCAGCGCTAGGGTTACTCAAAAGGTTGCTAGGGGGTCCTTCAACAAATGAGCAATTTAGACCTCCCAGGTCAGTTTACTCAATAGCAATGATTTATTTGATAATCTATAAGGATGGCACTCTTCCCACTGGCTGGCAATGTAAGAGACATTCTCCCTACTGGCTAATGTATTGTGAGCTGTTGATTTGGTATTCAAGGGTTCCCCCATGTTAAAACCTCTGGTGGAGACTATTAACTACAGATACATGGACAACACCAATAAACACACACAGAAAAAGTGACACAACTCTCATCAGATAATTATGAGGACAGTACCATGGGCATCAGCAAAAAATCTGTAAAGAAAAAATACATTTTCCAGTGCATATGCCTAATGACATGCCATTCCCAAACATGTACAAGCCAACCAACCTTTGTTTCTTTGAATACTCATTTGTACTTAATCTAAACTTTCTGCAGTTTTAATGTAATTTCTATTTTTGTTGCAGCTTTTAATATTTGTATTCAGTCAGGCCTTAGGTTATAAATCCTACTTAAAAGATTAAAAAATGAATATGATGATTGCCAGTGCAAAAGTATATCTTGTTCTCCTTGTGAATATTGCCATTGAAGCAGGCATTGTAAGAAGCAACGGGGTGCATGGAACATATCAATCAATTGCATTATATACAGTAAAAACTTCAGGACTGAAGACATCTGGCCTGATTTATTAAAGCTGTCCAAGACTGTAGAAGATAGACTATCACTGGTGAACCTGGGTCACCCAGCAAACCTGCAATAGATCTGGTACAGGATTGAAAACATTTGCCACATAAAAGCAAATAATGTTTAATGAATTCTTTCCAGGTTTGTTGGATTACCAAGGTTCACCCATGATAATCTATCTTCTCCAGTCTTGGACAGCTTTAATAAATCAGGGGCAGGTTAACAGAAACTAGAGAGGAATGTAAGAACAGAGGAATGGTACAAAGCTGATGGCCCAAATGTAAGTTAAGGATTATTAAAACTGTTCTTAATACCATAAATACTAATTGGATGTGAGCCCCACATTAAGCAAACTACACAGACATTGCTAATTATAATACAATTGTACAAATTGGTAACATACCAGCACATTTATTATTCAATACATTTTCAATAAAAGAAACTTGAAAAGTACATTTCCTTTAATAAAAGAATTTATGATTATGTAGCCATAAACAGGCTGATCTGTCCAACATATATATTTAATGATTACAGAGCTGCATAAGTAAATGCAACCCTGCAATTAGAAATACAGCAATAACTGTATTTTTAAATGCAAGCAGTATAGTACCTGGATTTTACCTGGCATTAGCATCTTGCAATTCTTACACAGCAGGGCAGGAAGAAACAGCACAACAAGCCAAGTATGCTGATAGAATGAGAGATCTGTGTGGCAGGGAGATCCTTTCAATAACAAGCTGTGGAGGGTCCAAGAGGATCTGGGTTCAGAAAAGTGGGTTGAATGATGCTAGCCATTAGTACATCTAGTAGCAGAAAAAGAATTGGGGTGGAAATTGCTGGATTAAAGGTAAATATTGCACCAAGAGCTGGTCTAGAAGCACTTTTAAAACTGTAACTGTAAAAAAAAGATGTCAAACTTCATAGGCAAGAAAGTTCTGTGTTCAGACTAATTCTCCACTTTTCTTACAGAAGGGACAGAGGCAACATGAGAACTGCCACTGTCCATCGACAGAATCCCAACACTTTAGAAGAAGGATCAGATGTCTCCCCATCCAAAGTTCCCAGACATAAATCTGTCAAAGGGCTTCTTAACAGGAGGCTTACTGCATAATTACAGTAATGTGCTGCTATACGGGAGGTATCATATGTAAAATACAAATACAGATGTCCCTATGCACAAACACAGATCAACCAAAACATTAAAACCACCTGCCTAATATTCTGCTCCAAAACAGCTCTGACCTGTAGATTCAAGGACCTCAGGGGATGTCTTGCGGTGTCTGGCACCAAGGTATTATCAGCAGATCCTCATCCATGCCATAGTATATCCTGCAGCCATCTATTTTCCCCACAGGTAAAGTACAAAAGCACACTGTGACGTTTTGGCAGTCTGCACTGGAAACTGCAGCAAGTAAAATCAGCCTGCGTTCTGCATCGTGATCATCTAGCGGTAGTTTGTCCAACATGTAGGCCATGCACCAGAATGCAGCCTGCCATGGCTAAGGCTGTTTTGCATCCCCATTGGTCACAGTGTGCCACTCATGCTACATTATTTAAGCACGCCAGGTATTAGAAAATTTGGAGGGGTTGGACAACCCAGATCTTGTGGTTTTTACCCCAGCCCAACTGTTTCTGTCTGACCCTTTTATCCATTGAATTTCAATTCTTGTAGTTATGGAAGTTCAACATGACATGAAAACATTACCAAAGGTGGCCTGTCTGGGAACATCCACTCCTTCAGACTAACTTCTGTCCATGAAGACATTTTTATATTAAAATAAGAACCAACTCGCTGCTTGCATCAGGGCTGTTTTTAGGAAATGATGTCCAGCACCCTGCCACTCCTTCCCACCAGCCATGATCTGTCTGCAATACAAAGACAAGCAGAGAGGTATGTGATAAAAATGTAAAGGTTTTATTTGAAAATGTTATTAGCATGGTAATGAGAGGGGAAGGGCAAATAGGGAAAGGCTGTAAGATGATTAAATTTTAGATTTAATGTTTAAAGCAGAATGTAGAATAATGTATAAACTGCCTTAAGGAAAAAAGTGGTTAAACAGCATTTCTCCATGATGTTTTATTCATCACTATGGAATATATGCTGCATGGCCGTACATTAGGTATAAATGGCAAGAATATATTTGATTAAATGCTGAAGCACACAGACAATGGTGTGAACATAGTAATATTACTTGTACAATCTAAAGCTTTCTAAAATGTTATCATTTGATAACAGATTATGTTTCCTGTCCCTTATATGTCACATAGCATGAATCATAGGATTGAGCTGCATGCGTCCCCTATGAACACATACACAAGTCGCCACCAAGTAACCCTGTGAAGTCCATGACAGCATTGGAGGAATACATGTTTCTCTTTCAGAGTGAATGCTACAAGGCAATTTCCCACACACATCACTAGTCAAGCGAATGCTGCAAGCAAAATCTAATCTAAATAAGTCTGACTGCCATCAGAGGGCTTGTATAAAAATAAACCTTCTCATGATGCACTGCCAGACCAATGAACAGGTCCCGTGAATGACGTGGTAGGGGCCTTTCATGTGAATGTCAAGGCTCAATGACATCAAAGAGGCAGACACAAAATCCAAATGATAAAATTGGCTGCCAATGGGGTAGCCAACCAAGACAAATGAGATATAGCCTACAGCAATCAGTAATATTTCCTTTGATGAATCAGGTATAGATTAGTCATTAAGCTGCCATGTTTCATGCTATTACTGTCATCATGTAGGTGGATGAGACAATAAAAATACAAATACAGGATTGGAAATGCTAATCTACAAAAATGACTGACGCTTGGTGCTTGGCACATCGTCGCTAATGATGATTTTCTTTGCAAAATTTCTATAGTACTCATGTCATGACAAAAGGAAGGGCGGCAATGGCTGATTTCCATTGCAAAAAAAATGACATAACTAATTGTTTTGCTCATCTGACTTTAATAATTTCTGAGTCACTAACTCTGGACAAGAATGCTGAACAGGAAAGTCACAACAAAGGAGTAACATACTTGATGGGGGTCTGTGGATTGAAGCAGAAGGTTCTGCTTGACAGGCAGGTAGCTAGCATTTTTATGGGAGCTTAGCAATGGTTGGATGGGATGGACACATATATCACCTGGTGTGCTATACAGAATACATTGTCCTGTAAGGCACCATCATATCAGAACTTGTACCATTGTAAAACAGTGGCCGCATCTTATAACTATAGTAAGAAGTAATCCGGGGTGAATGGTTATAAAAGTTTTTATTATTACATTATCCTTAAATCCTGGAAATCAGCAAGTTCAAGTGCAATGACTACCCTAAGACCCCATTTATTCACCAACTCCCCTGGAAGCTTCAACCCCTTTAACTTATCATCCCTATACTCCTAAAATTAACCATGACATAATTTCACAACCTTCAGCCTCAACATTACCATCAGCTCTCACATTAGCTCAGTTTGAAAACCTAAAACTAACTCTCTGTTACTCCAACTCTTACGCTAACCCTCCCTGTACCCTATACATGTACCATTATTGTAGACCTAACACTACCCTCCACTCCTTTAGCCCTCGCACTTACCTTCCTTGTAACCTTTACACCCCTGTAAACTCCAACTCACACACAAACCCCAGAGTTATCCCACCTAAAAACCTAACACTAAGCCACCGAGTAGTCTTCTCTAATATGAACCTAAATCATTTCTAAATCTAAGAACAAAAATGAAATATATATATCAGCTCTTGCTGTCTTTTGATGTAGGAGTTGCATTAGCTTTCTTTTGTTTAGGATTTTCTTTTTTTTTCACCTGGTCATTTAGCCGGTTACTCACTCCCTGTCTTGGGGTGGCTACACTCACTGTACCAGATCCATGGGGGAAGAATGTAGCCACCCTTGGACAGAAGCACCTGCAGTGAAAGGAGTATTAGATGAACCTTACAAAAGTAAGTTAAAGCCTAACCCAAGCTAACACTTTTTAGGCAATTACAGCAAAGGCTTGGCCTGTTTAAGGAAGTTGTGAAATAAAACACTTACTGAGAGGGCCAATAGGTAATACTATAACTATGTTACAGGGAGAACACGGAAGGAGGGGGGTCCCAGAGAGAACATGGGAAAAACCAGCAGTGTTAATGCTACTGACAGACTTCATGATTTATGTTATTTGTAACTTTTCCCTTTAGTTATGCTTTAACCTTTTGTTGGGATATACACCATCTGTCCAAAAGACAAAATTGGAGAAAAGATTTCCCCAGGTGTGGGTATACTCTGCGTTGAAGACTAATCTCTCTACAAAGATAGTATAGTTGCAGTTAACAGTGCTGGGATTATTAAGAGATTTATAAATTGGATGTCAAAATGAATAGAAAAAAGCAAATAAAAATAATATTTATATTCTTAATATATATTAATATTAAAGAAATATAGCACTGGTGAAACAGGAGTTTGAGATCATAAGATGAAATGGCACCAGGAAAAGGAGAAAAGGAAACTGAATGGCCTAAAAAGATGTCTGAGCTAGCATCATATCATGCATGAAAAGGTCATGATTGCTGTATTAGTATACACAACAAATGAAGAAGTGTCTAGAGAACACTGGTAAATACAAACAGCAGCACACTAAATGAAAAATTATTATTATTATTATTTAGAACTTCAATCCACATTTCTCTAGGTGAAATTAGGGTATGTGGCCCCATTAAAAGAATTTCCAATAACTCCTGTCCAAAAGACAAAATAAAAAGCAAGAAAAGATTTCCCCAGGTAAGGCGATTTTCCACCTCTGAGAGTGGTTACTAGAACAAGCATCCGTATTGGGACCTCCTGTGCTGGTGACATTTTGGATTTTCTATCAATCTATCTTTAAAAAGAGGGTAAACCTTCCCTGCCAAGTCACAAATTACCAAATAATGTTAGTGTTAATTACATTGTAAAAAATATTAGAATTATCCCTACCTGCCGTTAGCAAACATAACCAATAAAAAAGAAAGTGAAAGTGTAGTGAAGTCCCACCCAATAATAAAAAAAAACAGATAGGGGGTTCTAATATTTTTCATCCCAGCACAACCAATAATGCCTGGGTTTTTTTTTTAGTTTCTAGAAGTTTTATGCAACTTTATAAAGAAAGATGATTACTAATGCCAGGCAGGTCTAGATGATCCATCTAGAACTGTAATATTTGGGAAATCTTTCAACCATGTCTCAGCAGATGGCATCCATTATCCCGTGTCACCCTGGAAACAACTGCCAGCAAGCAAAGTGTACATTTTTATTCAGGAGGCAGTGCAGATAGAAAAGAACATATTATTTTTTTATTTAGTCTGTGAGCTAAGTAACAAGTTCCTGGTTACCTATTACTTAATAAACATGCCAAAAGACAGTTTTGGATTTTGTTTCTTTTGGACAAACTAAGCATTTCATTAAAAATTTGCACAATACATGGGGTTAGTGATGCACAATAACATGAAGCATGGGGGTCACTGGTGCACAGAAGGCACCAAGACACACATGGGTCATTGCTTGACAAAATCAATGAACACAAAGGGTTTTCCATCTCCCTTCCTTTTTTGTTGCTGGGCTTCCCTGACGGACAACAGGATGGTTCTTACTGGGTGAGGGAGTTCCCAATAGATTTTAGGTGTAATGTGGCTGCTACCCTTTTTGCTTAGTGAAAATATTTTTTTTTTAAGAAACAATATTTAACTCATTCCTAGTCTTTGGATCATAACATGAATACAATCAAGCAATCCCACCAGATATGGAGGGTAGAACCATGACTAGAGCAGACGTATTTTGTTGGAAGGTTTTATTATGGTGGCATCTAGTGACAGCTGCACAGCAAAGAGTCCACTAAAAGGAAATCAGTTGCCTCTTTAACATAAATGTTTTTTGTGTTTGGCACACATGTTGTAATAAACATATAGGAAGAGTCTAAGGCATTGGGCTTGTGATAAAGTTAGTGAAATATCTGGCCTAATCTGAATGTCTCCGGGAGAGTCGGGGGGATGGATTCTGTAATTAACAGCAGACAAGAACTAGTGCAGAAACCATTACTGTATTAACACATCAAAGGATTTTTTCCCCTTGCTTTACTAAAACAGCTGATGCTCACAAGATCCTCTATCCTGGCATGAGTGTAAAATGGCCAGGTCTGTCTAATTTGGCCTCAATTTAATGACCCAATAGGAAACAGATTGATCAGCATGTTGCCAGCATAAGCATGAATGCATTTGCTGGTTTTGTATCATACACAAATTATGCACAGAAGAGGATACACAATTAATTTAAGGATTACTACACTGCGGGGGTCTGAAAACTTGACACATTAGCAATATAGACAGCATGAAGCCTCTTTATTGTAATAGGTTTCTTAGGTATTGACATGTTCAGCTCATAAAATGTCAGTGCACAACTATCAGGGTGTTTTAATAAAGAAATGATCATTTACAGAATTCAACCAATAAGAAGTAATCTCATTTTTTATTTATAATAAACTCAACTATGATTAGTTTCTATGGGTTTGTGCAAAAGTAAAGTGCATCACACATTAACTTATTAGTTACGGTACTTTGCATATCATCTCTGCTCTTTTCTGAAAATATTCACATCTTGTCTCGTGTCGGTTTACAATTTATACAGTGCATTCTTTCCTCATTCTATAATGTGTGGGCAAAGCTGCATGTAATTATTGTATATAATGCAAAACAGCAAGTCTAAATATATATTGTATTATAACTATCAACAGATGCATTTGGATTGCTTGCCGAACATGACAGCTATACTGTGCTATGTGGTGGTGATCTGTTAACAAGAGTGACTGTTTTAAGGCCATTTTGGGTCAACTCATTTTATATAGGGGACCTTGGCTGTCTCTGCTCTTGTTTTTTGCTTTGTTAAATAATTCTACAAAAATTCCCTGGTATGTTCTAATAGTTGCTAAATACAGGAGACACATTGCATAAGACTGCTAGAGACCACTGCTCTTACAGGCCCTTGACAAGTACATATTCATAATTCAAATTTAAAACACAATAGGCCTGGTTTAATAAAGCTCTCCAAGACTAGAGAATATACATTGTCATCAGTGAACCTGGGTAATCCAGCAAACCAGGAATGAATTTATTAAACCTCATTTGATATTTGTTAGCAAATGTTTTCAGTCCTGGACCAGATTCAGTCCGAGTTTGCTGGATAACCCAGGTTTACTCATGAAAGTTAATCGTCATAAGCCTAAGAGAGCTTTAAAAAGTCAGGCCATGCCATAAGTACCTAAGGACTGCATGAGGTCCTTGGGGTGCAGGTTGGGCACCAGGCTTTAAATTTTACTAGCTCCAGTGGAAATGTGGATTCCGCAACATCAAGGTACACTCCTTACAGAGGAACTTTAGTGATTTGGCATCTTCCCGCTCTACTCTTCAATAGGATGGGCTGCAAAGGAGGCAGTAGCAACAAGGTCATGTTCATAGGGATACACACTGAATATCAGTGTAGACAAATAACACATCTTTAACAAAGACAATACATAATGTTGTCTTATAAAGCTCTTAGATGGTAAACTCTTATGGGTAGGCTCCTTTCCTCCTCCTCCTGTGTCAATATTTATATGGTTCATTTGCTACCCTTATTTAATGTACAGCACTGTGTAATATATTTGCACTATATATAGTTTATTATTAATAATAGGTTAATAATAGTTTATTAATATTAATAATAAAAGGTTCTATTTAATTCTCAATTCTTATGAGAAAATAATTCCACACCCATGTTTTGTATCTTAGCTCATTCCAGCCCACATTCAGTAGTTGTATCACATAGCCACCAATAATTATGATTCACAAGTGTTAGGGAAAGTACTTAAGATTTGGCTCTAGTAAAGCTGCAGCAAATTGTACAGCAGCTGTCAGAGTCTGCTCATGCCAAGAGCTGGCAGTGACAAGGGCTTCCCCAACACTCAGGATTTGATCTGGGTATGAAACAACTGTCACCAAGACCCGTGCAGCAGAGCGTAAACCCCCCAAAAAAAAGAGACTGCCACAAGATCCAAAATGGCATTGAAGCTCTTTGATGTAGTATAGTGGGGAGTACATAGAAGCTAATCCATCAGCAGATCCCAAGTCATATGGGAACTTCACACAATTTAAAAACAGCCTTTAGTTCGATTAGGCATTTAAAACAAATTCATATATATTTTAAATAATATGGTCAGGATTACTGCTTAAACTTTGTCTTGGTAGTATACTCCCACAAATGTAAACCTAGTAGAAATCAGACTGGTAACGGGGGTCTGCAATGACAACACTGGCAAGTAGTGTGAAGGGTCCCAACACCATCCAATTCCCCGCTAGTATTAGGTCTTTTAATCTCAAAGGGCCCTTGTGCAGCTGCCTAATCTGCACAAATTCCAAGTTTAATTGGTGATCTTTTCAATTGCATAGTGATGTTAATGTAACATGGTTTGCAACACTGAAAGCAGGTGGATGAGGAAGAAGGGGCCCGGGAAGCAATATATTTACAAAATAAAATAATGCAAAAACAGCTTAAAATACAGTAAAAATACAAGGAATAAAAGAGAGGGGTTTGTAGGCTTCAATAATCTTACACAAAAGACATTATTTAATAAACTGCAATAAAAACACATCAGTGTATTTTACAGTAGCAACCACAGAGCTATCAATAAAAAACTCCAATTTACAAATGTGACATCCAAAAAATTGCCATACATTTACCATGATACATTACACCGAAAAAAAGCTTAACGTGTTTCACGGAATATGACTACTTCTTCAGGAGCATCGTATATGAAAGGGATCGAGCATTTCTGAAAAATATTACTCAGATGTACGTGTAACGTGTTGAGCTTATGAGGTGTAATTGGAATGTATCATGCTTAATGTATGGAAATATTTTGGATGTCACATTTGTAAGTTGAAGTTTTTTACTGATATAGCTTTTTGGATGCTACTGTGAAATACACTGATGTTTCTGATTGCAGTTTACTGGATAATTTTGTTTTCTTTTGTGTAAGATTACAGAAGCTTACAAACCCCTTTTTATTCATCGTATTTTTACTGTATTTTAAGACGTTTTGTCTGAGCTTACAAAGTATAAAAAAAGGTGCAGCTGCACAAAGCAGATTACACTTCTTAACTACAGCTCTCAGAACAGGTAAAATGGTAATTGGTTGTTATTTTTTATTGCACTTTAACCTGTGGCATAGGTGTCCATTAGATTCTTCTATACCTTTTAACCAAAGGTGACACAAGTGAGTCTTCTCTAAAACATAAGTCAACATAGGTCATTGGGTGTAGTCAAAAACACTCTGAATGCCTTTAGGCATATGGATAGTAACCGATTGTAATATTAGCAATGTACCATACCACAGGTATCCTTTTTGGTAAAAGCTCTCAGTACTGCATATCATTCATAAGCCAGTAAACACCATTTCCTATTATTAAATCAAATTATTATTCATACATTTTCTTTGCTCAGGATCAAACCATTTGTGTCTAAGAACACTTGGCCATAATTATCAATGTGTTTCATATTAGAAGCGCAGTGAACGATACTAACCAATCAAATTCAGGCTTATTCTCCCAATCTCTGTAGGTAGGTTTATGTTTATTTGTAACACATAGGAGGCAGGTAAGTAGACAAGAAGAGGGTGAGGCGTTCTGTAGTTCAGAGCAATCTGGAGCGAGAAGCTACTCCTTTACAGATATAATATTGTGAATGTAGTCACCCTAGAAATTGTTATTTGCAGGACCCACCATAAGGGAAAAATACAGCTACCTTATGCAAGGACTGAAAAGCTACAATGTATTCATTTTTTGTTCTTGTATAAAAATATATTCTTTCATTTATTTTAAGTAATTGGTATCCCCTACTTGACAGGATGTCACCTGTATAGAGAATTTTTACCCCATGCACCTCAAAACTTCAATTAGAATAACGTTTCAGAATTCAGAGTTAAACCTACTGGCAACTATATAGAGTACAGACGTGTTCCAGGATAGCAAGGAGGATAGGAACCTCACAACAGGAACAGCGCATCATCAAGTCAGAGAACCGAAAAGATCTGCTATCCTAGAAAACTGCTAGAAATACCAGTAAATTCATCTCTTTTGTCTTCATTGAAATATACGCAAATACCATGAGTACAGCTCCCAAACCCAAGTTTGAAATACCAGAGGTCCTGGCAAGAGTGTCAGCAAATAAGTCAGATGCAGAAACAAAGCGCTTCACACAACTGCATATATAGGCAGGAATAAAAGATTTAGGAGGAATAAAAGATTTGTAAACAAAGAAGAGGTGAAAAGAGTAACACAGAGCTTGCAAACACACCCAGGTGGGAAGTAATTGGCAACCATCAATGAAACTCACCTAGGATATAAATAAAACTAAAAGGTGAATACACAAATTACAGGAACCTCCATTCACACCCCATGTAGGATGTGGTGTTTAAAAATGTCATTGCTACAGCCCTATATTTATGTGAACTATTTTAGTCATTGTAGGGGAAGCTTCAATTAACCATATAGTGAAAATTACCAGCAGTGTGTCCATAAAGACCAATTAATGGATATCTCTTATTTCCTAAAACCAACTAGCAAGGTAATCACCAACTAACGAAACCAACTAGTAAACCAAAAGTAAACCAATTCCTTTTGAACACTGAAAAACAAAGTATCTAAAGAGCTACCTTTTAAGATTAAATATGAGTTGGCACAAGGATGTGATGGTCTGCCTGAATATTTACATGGGTTTAGCAGTTAAGAATATGCTGGGCCAAGGCATGCAACATGGAGAGTAATTCCAACTTTCACCTGAAACCTAATCCCTGAGCCTGTTAGTGGTAAATCCATGTTATAATACCAGGACAACTGAAATAATATAGAAACTAGTGTCACTGACAGGCTCCTGATCCTAGGGGACAAGGAACAACAGAAATATGCTACATAACTAAGTAACTGTCTTACACATTAATGATTTCATGGGATGCCATGCAAGTTGCATTTCCATTTTGACAAGGAAAAAGGGACTGGGTGCAACAGGACAAGAGAGGTAATAAGAGTGGGTGTATTACAGCAAAATCCTTAGACAAGCCTTCTGCCACATGGTCCACCTATTCAGAGGAAAGAAAATGATCGATTTGGTGGAAGAACTTTTTTTCATAGTGATGATTGGTTTCCTGTTATTGTTCCAGGAGGTTCTCTCATGTGCCGTCTTGAAAACGATTTGGTAAATATTTTAAATATTTGTTCTTGCTATTGCAGAATCATTTCTTATAAACTTCAGTAATTAGGAATTTATATTTACTGCACATTCAGACAAGCAAGCAAATCATCAAAAAAAGGAGACTCTTAAAAATCTCAAGCAAATATATTTAGACTTTTTATTTTAGCTTAAAGGAAAGTGAGGCAGAAAAACAGTCACAATAACTTATATAAATAAGACAGAGAATGATATAAAATAAAAATAAAAAATAAAAAGAAGAGGGAGAAACCTGACAAAGAATCTTTTTTTCCTGGTTAGCACCATCTTGAGAGCAACAGCATTGAAATAAAAACAACACAATGTATAAAAAAGGAAAGGAAAAACTAAACATTTACACAAATAAAAATATATATTTATATAAAACAGCACAAGTATAAACCAAAATAAAAAAAGGAACAAAAACAAAAAACAAAAATCTAGGGGTCACGGAAGCAAGTGTCACATCTAGTCAGACTTGTCAATACTCCCTTGATAATGATCACAATTACTCCAGATAGGCAGCTGAAAAAAGGAACTTCTTCCTTCCCAGACATGCTCCCTGATAAAAAATAATTAAGAGGTGGTATTCAGCTTCTGGATCAGTGCATTAACACATAGGTGGGGTACTGATTAGCGAGACAGAGATGTGAGGTATTCTAGTAACCCCTTCACCAGTCTTCCTGCTGTAAAGGACATCAATTAAGCTGGTGGTATAGATGCATAGTAAAGGGGCAGCCCATAGATGACACAACGAAAACAAAGTAATACAAGAACGATGGCAACCTATGAAATAGGGGCATAAACCACAGGACCCATCTCAGACTGGGAGAGAACGAGGCAGAGGCAACAGTTCCGCAGGATATCAAGACTTTAGCCTGTAAGGATTGGGGCAACAATACTTTAGCATGTTGCTAATACTTGGGGTTATTGCGGCTCATGTGGGATGGAAAAGGTCTTTCTAGAGGAGCAACATGGTCATGAAAAGGACAAAGACTCCACATAGAATAGCACCCACAGGCAGCCGGTATGGTCAGTCTAAATCTGCAGTGTTTTTCTAGATGTCCGGCAGCTTGTACTAATAAGGTGATGTAGGAATGATCTATTAGCCTTGGCTCCCGCAAGATGACAGGCTGTCGTAGAGTGAATCACTTAAAGATTCAGAGTTCTCCAGCCCTGTCTGACCCTGCTCATTGTCTCGAGATTTGGCTTCACTTGTACCCTCATCGCCAACTTCTGAAGTGCTGGGGGTGCGGCTGCTCACAGTGCCTGGGAAACAGATTGACGGATGTGCATATCCAGACATGTCACAGTCTCTGTCTCCTTCTGATGGCATCTAAAAAAAAGTCAGAAATTGAATGTTGTAGAACCTGCACTACAAATACTTTTTTTTTTACCAAAAATATAAAAGGCACATTTTACTTATAACAGACATGCATATGGTCCCCAGGTACTGGTCTTCATGCTATTATTATTATTAGGGGCCTGTCTTTAAAAACAGGTAATGTATTAGTGTTAGGTAGTCACATCTGCAATACCACGGTGTTAGTC
>NC_092858.1:45365182-45381408 GCF_032062135.1 Pyxicephalus adspersus | reverse complement strand
CAGAATCTTTTTTTTCTAGGTTTTTCTCCTTTAAAATTGGGTGCGTCTTATAGGCCGGAGCGTCTTATAGTCCGAAAAATACGGTAGTTGGAGAATGAAGATTATGGGGCTGATGTATTAAAGCTTTCCAAGACTGGTGAAAACAGGGTATCATAGGAGAACCTGGATGTTCCAGCAAAACTGGAATAGATTTCTTAAAAATCATTTGAGAGCTATTCATTTGCTATTAGTTGCCATATGTTTTTAGTCTGTACCAGACCCATTCCAGGTTTGCTGGATCACCCTTGATAGCCTATCTTCACCAGTCTTGGCAAGCTTTAATAAATCAGACCTTATGTGTCTGGCACCTGAAGCCTACTCCCAGTTTAGTACAATCCCTGTGGAATTCAACATCCAAATTTAATACTCCCATTTAAAGAACATTAGTTCAATGTAGATATTAAAAAATAATATAGGCAATTATTTATTTAAACAGATTGTGTAAAGTACTTTCATAAAAGTATCCATTGGTGCTTACCTCTTCCAGATCATGCACTCTAGACCGGAAGCTCTCTGCTGAGCCAGCACTGATCTTGGAATTGGGAAAGGTCCAGTTCTTGCTCTGCTGTGGCAGACTGTGATCCCTACTGGAATCTACAATTGAAAGAAACCTGTGTTAAGTTTCTTGTGGAAATTGTTGATCCTGCCACCAACCACAAGTAAACTCAACAACAATATTTGTGCAAACACATTGTAACCAATTAGAATCCAGCTTTATGCAGTTGGGTCAGTGAAAGATAAATTCTATTTAGTTGCTGTGAGTTTCTTCATTTTATGCATTTTCCCTTGCCAAGTATACTTTTTTTTTTTAAGTATTTACAATTGGCGTATTTATTATTGCACTGCTACAGCTTCCCATAACTAAATATACTTTAGAAGTACTATATATTCTTATAACTTTAAAACTTTTGAGAGATTTGGAGTCATACCTTCTCCATACATCCTGCGCCCCACAGTGGGCTCTGGCTCGGCCAACAGTGCATGGAATGCTGGGATACTCTGATGCTGTCCTGGTGGGTATATTTCCTCGACACCCCTCATGTCCCTCTCCAAAGTCCGTGCTCTTCTAGGAACCTTAGGGAAAGCAGAAAACCTTCCCACCGGAAGGACAGAAGGTGACTCCAGTCTAGGTTTTAACTTTGGAGCAATTTTGTTTGAAGTTCCTCCACAATAATCGGGTGGAGGAAATGTTCCAATGCCACTGTCCAAAGTCCGAGTGAGTGAGTCACAAGCTGTAAGGGAAAAAATAAATACTTTTGGGTAAAAAAAACTCCAACAATATTAAATCTGTATATAAAAGCTGCAAGCAATTGATGACTTTGTTCCTAAAGCATCCTTAGCATTGTTCAAGCTCAACTGCAGCCAATTTGTTTAAACTGTGGATACAGGTAATAAAAAGGGTTAGAATGCCTTTTTTGTAGCAGCAGAAGAGATCTCTGAAATGCGATAAACTCAAGTTTCAAGACACAAAAAATTCTAACATTATTGGCAAACCAATTTGCTTTCTCATTAGTTAGTTTCTTTTCCTTTGCATGTATAGATGAATCAAGTACCCCCTTTTCACTTTGCAAATTAAAAAAAAAAACGTAGCTGAGCATATGTAATTTCCAAGCTGTTACACAGCTGGACAAGTTAAAGCTGTGCATTGCCAAAATATGTTAGAGCTGTCACACCATAGCAACTAAGTGCTGTACGTGAGGTCAATGAGTTATTACATTGCATATTTACTGCACATTATTCCACAGAAGCCACTGTTTGGCATATATTTGCATAATCAAAAATCTTTATAATGTTATGATATATTTGTTCTGTCAACCAACAGTTTTGATGTATATCAATAACCACATATTTTTGGGATTTGCTACGGAAGTGAGATATGCATCTCGAGAAGGCTCTAAAGAAAAATCAGAACTGGTATGTGCAACAACAAATATGTAGAAAAATATTCAATACAATATTACACTCTAATTACACTTATTTTATCAGAAATTACATTGGGGTTTGATTCATCTATGTTTAAGAGGCAGGTGGTCTTAGAAATGGCTCTCCTGCAACACAACTGGGGGTTCTCATATTACCAATCAAAACAGAGTAGGAAGACCTAGTGCACTACAGCTGTGTCAGCTGGATTAACAAATTTTACTTCCTGTTTCAAGTTGTAAATTAGTTAAGGAGCTTTGCCCATTCTACAATGGTTTCATCTAAGATGAATGCCTTACATTAAAACCTTGGGACGATTTTAAAATTGTGTGAAAAAAGGCAGCTATAGATCATGTAACACCAAACAGAAGTCATACACATAACCTAGATGTTCCCAGATAATCAGTATTTAAAAGATGGCATGGCATATGGAAAGTTTCAGATACCTGCAAAATGCTGCGAATTGATTGATTCAGAAATCCTCTCATCAGGAGGAAGAGACACTTCTCTGTTCTGTTTGGAGAAAATAAAACTTTAGATTCATGGCTGTGATCTGTCTGCAAATCTCTGACTCTGAAAAACTAGGTGCCTACCTGATCTATGCTTTTCTGCTCACATCGTTGGACATGAGTTACCATCCCGTTCCTTGGAGGCCGAAAGGGTCGAGCTTCCTTGTTCTCAGGTGATAATCTAGGAAAATCCCGTAAAGGTGTTTTCCCTTCCAGGCGGCCTTCAAGAGGGGGCTCTTTCCCATCCACCCTGAAAAGAGACAAAATGGTTACTCATTATTTTTAAAAAACACTGTTCAAGTTACCAAAAGCAGATCACTAGGTTAAAGTATCAATACCAATTAAATCCTTTCATGGACGGTCAACCAGCGTATGAAAATGTTATGTGACAAATAATAAAAAAAAAAAAAAAAAAAAAGCCAGATCATTCAGATTGGAATTCAGCACATTAAAGTTTTTTCATTATTATTATTAATTTTTTAAAAAGAGAAAAATATTAGTGCAACAAGTTCCAGACACATCAGCTCTTTAGATTTAAGTGGGTATATGCATGTGGTACGCGAATCTCTTGTCTTGCACTGGATTATTTGCCACTAATACCTAGGCTTATAGTTAACCCTTGTCTTGATGGAAGCACACTGAACATGGCTAGGGATAACAAGGACATGCTAAGGAATTTAGGATATGGATTAATTCCTAACTACAGGCAGAAAATACAAAATGTACATGGTTAATCCGAAGTAGGAGAGATACAGTTGAATTACAAGCTTCATAGATCTTTCAAAGACTTTATTTACAATTCAACTAAATGGCTAAAATGGAAACTATATTAGAAATCAGGTTAAAAGGTAAATACAACATTGAATACAAGACAAGTAGTGTACAAAACACCTCTTTTATTGGCAGAATGTGATCGCACACTGCACTTGATCTCTTTCCCTCTCATCTTTTAATTAAGGCTGGGTACACACGTGCAATAATTTCCAACGACTAACGACTGCACGATGAGTGTTGTACATACAGCACCGTTCTGCTCTATGGAAAGGGGAGGGGGAGAACGACAGCGGCACCCTGCTGCGCGCTCTCCCCCTTAACTTCTATTAAGATCTTCATCGTCCGTGGATCCGCCAGGACGGTCGTTCCGACGATGAGTGCTGTACACACAACAGATTCCCGTCCGATATCAGCCCTGAGTCGATTATCTGACAACAACCATTGGACGTGTGTACGTAGCCTAAGTCAGTAGAAGGTCAATTATATGCGACACCAAATGTAGAAAAAAACAATGCATGCCAGACTATATTTCTCAGCATCACTTGCAATTGAAACCAATGTGTTTTTATGGGTATGGAAAGGACTTAGTCACAGGAAGTGGGTAGGGAGCAACCATAGGACCTAAATCGGTTAATAGGAATCTAAAAGGGCCAGAGGACTGGTAGCTGTACAGCTCCAGGCAGACACAACTACACAATGGGTTTTGGATTTAAAAAGTTCAGTCGAAAAGTGAAACTTATAATTTACACAAACATGATTGCTTTTAGAATTTGTATTGTTCATTTCTGGCTTTAAACATTTACAAACTACTCTTTTACTAAAGAATAATGCAAAAAAAAAAAACAGGATCAACAAGTAGGTGAAGATCAGAGAAGGATGCCATGAAGACCATGCCACATAAATAATAAATGAAATCCTTTCTGCTTACAAGAGCTGGGTCATGCACTCGGCAACCTGGATTGTAGCCTAGTGCTCATAGTGTTCAGAGTGCCCATTCAGTCTAAACACCTGAGCACAGCCCTTCCCACACATCTGTTTCAGGTCAGTAGCTCACCTTACTACATTGACTTGTATGGAAATTGATGGGTGGCAGTTGCCACACTAGACTTTTATAGAAAAGGAGAGCAGCAGCCTAAAGTGTGTGTCTGTATACACACAATTTTTCTGCACTTTAGCGAAGATGATCAAACAATGTTGATGATAAAAGCTCCCAGCTGTGGACAAAACCTGAACTCTTTAGGCTATTACCTCTGCAACACTTCAATGATGATCGCCAGTGACAGGCTACCCATTGTGGCCACTGGACACGTAGTGAGAATGTAAAGCTAAGTACACACTTCCAATAATTATGGCTAGAAAACGAACGATTACGACCAATCAATGATTATGCACAATTATATTTGAACGATTGTATTGTGCACAATCCTGTACATGTTGTAACCATACAATCGTTAAAATATAATCCACCAATAGTGTACACACGCTAGATACAATCGTATGAATGATGCAGGGAGTGACATGTAAAGGAGAAAGTGTACCGCAGAAACATCCACGATCACTGAACGACCGTACACACCATAGATAGCGAACGATCATCGGCCAATCAGATCCCCGTTCGTCGGCATCGCTGGTCACCTTTTTTGTGAACGATTTTTGGCCGAACGTTCATTTCCAAGGATAATTTTTGGAAGTGTGTACGCAGCTTAAGTCTGCACTTGTACTCTCCAGCACCTTTCTATGTCTGTATCCTAATAACAAAGCCCAAAAATAGAGATAGGCAATGAAATATTAATTTCTGCATCTCCAGAGTATCTTAACTAACTGCAATTACCCATAACAAATAAAAGAACATGTTTGTCTTATCACTTGCTGTCTGTGTCCTTGCTGAGGAGAATAAAACTTGTTTCCTGTTCTGATTAAAGGCTGTTATAATAAGAGCTGCTTCTAGGTATAGGCACCATAAACTGGTCACTTGGAGCACCATTTTTCTGCTCCCCTTTCCTCCACCATATACAGAGCAGCAAAGGGAAATATGGCGTAATAGCCATCACTTCGTCCATTCCAATACCAGGAAGATTTATCCAACCCCAGTGCTAGTAATGTGACATCACTGTTTATAAGCACCAGTTTCACATCCTACCCTGGAACAGTCTATTACATCACACTTGGGAAATGGCAGATTTGTTATACTATTAAGAACTGGTCTTGATAATAATGACATGACATAAAGGGACATCTTTACAAGGAGATAGGTTTAGAACCTGTTAGGTTTATATTGCTTTATTTCCATTCTGGTGATACCCAAAATCCTCCCTTGCACTGTGTCTGAATCTTCTCTAACCTATCTACAATGAAAACAACTATAGGCTATAATTGGACTTCAATATACACATTCTGATGATATGTGATTTTATTTTTAAAACCTTAAGTCTGTGCTTAGTTTTTAAAGATAAATGTACATAGAGGCAGCCACTCTGCTCATTACATATGCATGCAATGTGTCTTCCATAGCAGTAAAACACAATGACTAAGTTTTACTGCTTCATCTTTCTTAACACAAGTGTCAGAAAAAAGAAAATCTTAAAGATGTTTAAAAAACCACTTACAAAGATTTTACTGCACCTCTACTAATGTCAGTTAGCACTTAGGGAATAGGCTTCATCACAGGAGGACTTAGCAAATTACAGAAAAATCATTGAGTTATTGGATGAGGCAGGATAGGTCAAGGCTGACCTCACTGAAAACAAAAGACTCAATAGAAGGTTAACAGAGCTCATCCTGGCAGCCTTTAACTCTTTTGCTGCAGGAGACTTTTTTGCACAAATATCAGAATACATATTTTAGACCAGTCAGTTTAAAACCCCAAAAACATTTCTGTATGTCAAACATTATTTGTACAACTACTCATACAATTTTAGTGCATACAAACACAATATTATGACAATATTTTTGAAACATAATAAAGATGAGGTTGTTCTGAGTAAACAGATGCAAAATAAGTCTGTCTGTAGAACAACAAGAAAACACAATACTTCAGGTCATAGTAGTCATCAGTTTAAAGTGAAAAGAGGTTTGTTACTAAAATGAATGCTCTCATTCCGGCAATACTTTACACGGTGGTTTTTGTATGTTTGTACTTTTATGTGAAGGCTTACCATTGTTTGGGGGTATTTTATTTTATCAAACAATATTTTTGTTTTTATTTTCTTTTAAGTTTGGTATCCAAAGGGGGCTTAATAACCCGTCTATGTGTTTGAACTGTGCAAATTACAGGTGCTCAGGTGATAATAGGTGTCTATTAACTCCTCCTAAACTGCTTGAGCACCAATCCTACCCCTTAGCTGGCCTTCTACAAAGCACAATGCATTAAAAAGTCAATCAGAAGTATTTGTGCAGTATGTTAGTTACCATTGTAATGGCATATATTGCTGTAAGGAAACCATTACTGCAGCGAACTGGTATAAACCAAGACTGCCAGGCAAACCAGATGATTGCCCAGGGTGTTAGGTCAAAAAAAAAAAAAAAAAAAGCAGGGCTACCTCCATGGTAAACATGCCAAGAAGGTTTGACCCAGTTACCTCCTACTTGACCCAGACTACTACACCATAAAAAAACAAAAAGTACTCCCAGGTGATTTTTGTATCTGTTGCCATGAATCAGAATTCTTTTCTTGAATCCATAGTTGTGTACACAAAGCTTAAAGTTAGCCACTGGCATAAAAAGTTTTATTGAAATATTTTCCTCTATATTCAGACTAAAAGACGCAAATTTATGACCATGCCACCATTGTCATGGAATGACTGCAGATGTGAAGAGTCCTTTTTATAAGAAGCTCAGGCACAATGGATTTTTTGCTCAAGTATTGTACCAATCTACATAAATACATAAAGCTCACCAAGATTTAAGACTACATACACCTAATGTATTTAAATAATATTTGCTTTTAATTGAGTTTAGCCTTAGGGAGTTTAGGTAGTAGGAAGGAAAGGTTAACCTATTTCCTGTTTAGTTACAATGACTTGTAGAAAAGTATGACAGTGCATCTTCACTTCACAGGTCTATCTTTCTCCAACAGACACAATAGCCTGTGTATAATACTATGGAAGTAATTATGACACTGTAACCTGAAGTATTAAAGACTCATTACCTGCTGCTTGTTTTGCTGAAAACTGCATCAAAATCAAGCAGAACTGTTCTTGTACAAATGCACCATACTATGAACCATGCCTTATACTGCAATGCAGGAATCCAGTGTCACTTACCCTGCAGTGAAATGTCTGTATATGAAGTGTAATTTTCAGTAAGTGGCATTAACCTAAAGTGAAACTAACCTAATTAACAAAATTGCGAGCAGGCGGCTCTTTATTGCAGTAGGGACATGCTAGGTCTCTTCTGCAATAAAACAAACTTACCTGCCTGTTCACAATCTTCTCTAGAATGTACAATAAGCTGTACATGAAGAGTTTACATACTGGCATAGCTAGCTGCCGAAAATGAAGTAATTCCTATGCACAGGAACATGAGTTACATCATTATGACCTAGCCAATCAAGATGGCCAAAGACCTGAACCCAGAAAAGGCCCGGGTTAAAATGGTAGCACTGGCAGCATAGCAAGGGGAAGGGAGTTTAATTCTGCTTTACCTGAAAAGGCAAAGAAAGATTTGTCAGGCATGCAAGGAGTTAGCAAGAGTATAGAAGAACCTGAAAGTTTTAGGCCTATCAGGGAATTGGATTCTGTCTTGTTTAAACTAAAAAAGTAAAATCTAAATACTAAAAATGTTTTAGGTACAGACCTATTTCATGAGGTAAGGTGAATCCTAGCTGACTGCAGAAATGGTAATCAAAGTATACTGCAAGTGTAAATATAAATGTATATATTTATCTTAAATCATGGCACTCACCGATTCAAAAGCTGCTGCATAAAGTTGTCTGCAGTCAAAGACCTCTGATTTGGGGCCTGGTCAACAGGCACAGGTGTACGATTTTTATCCAGAGAAAGTCCATTAATATAGGCCCTCTCCTCCTGAAGAGCTTTTCGCAGATCCTCTGCTTTTTCCATTAACATGGAGATATTCAGGCTCTCGCCCTTAACATCTCTAGTCCGTGGAGATCCTCCAGCAGCCCTATCCCGTTTTTCCTCTTTGACTCGTCCAGCCTCAGGTCTACGGCTAAGCGCAGGCAGCTTACTTTTCTTTAAGCCAAACCAGCTGGCAATACCACTGGAATTACGTTGCTTAGGATCAGATGAAGGTGAGCGATGTTGTTCCTGCAACCGCAACATGTTCTCTTTAATGCCCTTCATGACTTTTTCTTCTATAGCTGAATGCAAAGCACTTAGTGGAAGACTTTCCGTACCTTGTGGGCCTGCGCTACGAGGACAGGCATATTCTGGACATGTAGCAGCTTTCTTTCCAATACCAGTAGACTGAATCCTTTGCTTATCTTCACTAGAGGATGTAGGTTGCCGAGGACTTGGCCTCAGCTCTTCACTTAAAGGTCGAGATACAAGAGGTTTGGCTGTTGCCTTACTGGGAGATTTGGCAGGTAACTTTGTTGGACTGCCATGAGGGCTACGTGGAGATTTGCTAGGGACAGGTGGTGCTCGTGGTTGATTCCGAGGTCCATGAGGAGACCCTGGTGGATAGTTTGTGGAAGGCTGCCGAGTGCGAGCAGCATCAGATTTTTGGCCATGGTACCGTGGTGGATAACTTTCAGTGGATCCAGGTTCAGGAGTCCTTAAACTACTAACCGCTAGGGATCGTTTCATTGATGGGCGGAGATCAGGTCCTTCAGTTATAACCCTAACATTTTCTGTACCAGAAACAGTGATCTCAGACTGTTGGCTGTCTGAATTTCTCAGTTTCCCCATTTTTTCTTTAAATGGGAGATGGGCAGAAGGAGAAGGCTCTATAGTTTTTCTGGAAGTCACGTGTTTTTTATTGAATGCCACCTGACCATGGTGATCATCCGTACAATTTACTTGGGAATGAGCACAAAGTCCTGGGGAACAGCCAAAAGAACACACTGAACTAACCAATTTTGAAGAACCTTCCAATTCTTCAACTGTTTGGTTTACAGTTGAAAGTTCTGGATTTTTAGCAGGGACATTTTCATAATCATGAGACTTTTTGGTACAACACTCTACTGCAGATCTACTTAGTAAGCTGTTAGAACTTTCAACTTGAACTTGCCTGTTGGAATCTGTATTCATTAACTCTGAGGGAGATGGTGGATCAGGATCCAATTCAGGACGAGGTACTTCTTCTGCAGCCTTCCTACTTGGGCGTGGAGAGGGAAATGCCTCATAATTATTGCTCCGACAAGGAATTTTGGAGGTTTGAGTGAGCTGAGGGCTAAGCCTCAGAGAGTTTGGACTCTGTGACTTCTCCCCTGAGCCTGGAAGCTTCAAAAACTTGAGAAATTTAGCTGGAGAGGGGATGTGAGGTGTTCGGGACTCAGTTGAAGAAACAAGTGCATCCTGTGGATCAGATGAGGAAGAATTAGGAGCCATAGGTGTGGGCTGAGTACAATCATCTTGCGACTCCTGAGTTGCACTCTTTTGGGCTAATCCGCCTGTGTCTCTGGGTAAACTTAGGGAGCTCCCAGTAGGAGGAGGACAAGAAGAAGCAGGTCCATTAGATGCAAGTTCTGAACCCAATGGTTTACCTGGGGAACAGGACACAGTGTCTGCTCTGTCTGTAACTGCTGGTGATGTTCCTGAAATATGCTGATTTTCTACCATTTCATGAAGGTTTTTGCTGTAACATGTAAGTGAATGAAGATGCCCAATGTGTCCCCTACTAAAACCAGTTCCATCAGAATGGCCCTCAACAGGGCCCCTTTTATCCGCTGCTCCACGGGAGCACATACAAGGCGCTAAGCCTTTTGCCAGGTCAGTTAATGGTAAACGCTGTCTGATTTCACTTATTGGGGGAGGTGGTTCTCCAATATCATCATCTGATGAGGAAGAACTTCCTTCTGCTTGACGTGTAGACTGCTGTGTTTCCTCTGTTAGTCCAAGATGTTCTCCTCCACCTTCTCCGGGACTACCTGCAGGTGGTTCCCGTTGCATTGACTTCCATTTGAGCAATTCCTCCCACCCATTTTGGGCCAAAAGCAAACAGGAAGCCCAGGGTTCATCTGCACCAAGTTCTGGAGGTGTCATTCCCTCACCATTGAGATAATCTAAACCATGCTCTGTTCTAATGCGCAGCCCATTCCCACTAGCTGAAGGTAATCCCCCAAGATAGGTTGAAGGAACAGTGCAGCTTGATGCAGATTGCGATCCTGTTGCCTCTAATCTCCGTAGGACTTCCAAAATCTGAGCCTTTTTCCTGAGGAATGGAGACATAGCATCTAGGGAGCGACAAGTTGATTGGGCTCTCCCAGAGCGCTGCTTCTCCTGTTGAAAAAAAAAAGCTACAATTAACATACAGGAACTTGAGTGTATAAGTTTTACCAACAGAATTTCTAAAACATATTCAAAAATATATGTAGGTTAACATTCTAACATCTAAAAAAATCTGAAATGTCAAAAGCAATAAAGGCAACAAGTTGTAGCAACTGTAACAATCAGATTGTAAGCTCCTTTGAGGGACAGCTAGTGACATGAATATTAACTTTGTAAAATGCTGTATAATATGTTGACACTATATAAATACTGGATAATATTAATAATAATAACTGTTAGCAGTAAAGTGACTGCAATAATTGGCAAATATTGACTAATTTACATACTAAACAGAATAAAATAATGAACCTAACACTGGAGGCCACAGCATTCATTATAATATATTTTGTATGTAAGAGGTGGACATCTTGGGAATTATCTTTTTTCTGGGAAAAAAAAAAAAGAATGTAGATATCTGTCATTTACCTCTCTCTGCACTGCACATTGTCCCAGTGGAAGAGAGACTGGCAGTCTCTCTAGATCACCTCCCTTAGAGTCAGATACAGCCTGCAGTGGATGCAACTGCATAGAAACAGAGCAAAAATTACCATTTAGTTGTATGCACAGAGTTTGCAAATGGAGTTTGGTCACAGTTTCAGCTTTAAGGTTTTTTTTCCCTAGTATTTACAGTAAAGGCACTAATTTTAAAACTAAATTCATTCTATGTTCATATACCAAAATCCTGAATTCTTCAATTCTTGGTGGAACATTACATGCAATGTAGAATATATGTATGTTAGACTATCTATTATGTTTCAATCATAAAAAGCTGGGTACACTGACAACCATATATAGCTGCTACTGCTTTTTTTTCTGCACACAGTTTTTTAACAAACAGCTGTAAATATTTTATTTTGCACCTTGATATGAAAAAAACTAGCTTTTTATGTTGTCTACATGTAGGATTTTGTTAGGGTTGTTGCATCTAAAAACTTTGACAAAAAACCCTGAATAGCAGCTATTTATCGAAAACAATGTACCCTTTGAAATAAATAGATAAAAACACAAAACATTGGACTTAAAAACATGCCTTCATTGCTGCAGCTGCAACAGTGAGCTTTTTAAATCAGGTAATGTTTACAAATAATTACTTTATTTACAAGGAAAGCAAAAAATAGCAGAAAGGGTGCCAGTGAGGCAAAGGTTACAATGTGGCAGAAAAAAAGAAGGTAATGTGTTGTCATATGATTCATCAATTCAAATAAACTCATCTGTGTACTTTGCGTGGGAACTGATTCCCATACATACAGTTCATACCTCTGGGGATGACCCTGAGGAGCGCTGCAGCTTTTGGTGAAAGAGGTCACCTAATGCTCTGTTCTGACGCTCAAGGTCAAACACCCTCTTTTTCAATTTAATACATTCTTCCCGGAGATCCTGGTAAAATTAAAGATTTTAAATTACACAATTAAGCCAACATTGTACATATCAGCTAAAAAGAAAGTAGATTTGAATTGTATCTAAAATCAGAGGAAGAAAGAAAGATTAGGAGGTCATCTGCATTCAACTGCAAGATCAAGAAATATATATATATATATATATATATATATATATATATATATATATATATATATTAAAACACCCTTTAAGTAAAATGCACCCAACACATATGGACCATGCCATAAAGGTGTTTAGCTTTAGCAAACCTTGGAGAACGAGTGCGAAATCTAAGTGTCCAACATACATCCAGAGCTTCCTATGAGCCAACCAACAAAATCAAAATGAACCCCTCAACTGTGAATAAAAATGCAGCGGATAAACCAGAAAATGTCGGACATGTAAAAAGCTGAGATTTCCAAAAAACAGATCCAAGGCTAGACTTAAGTGCTTATGTTAACTCCCTCTGAAATTTGTAACGACATTCTGGGGAGAAAATACAATCACAAATAGAAACAGAACTATGGGCTTACTTTCTTTTTCCCCTTCTTGCAATAGTACTCTCCTGTCCCAAAATCTTGTAGCTTTTTGCCTTGAACAATGTGAATTCTGAACAAGTTTTAAGTTTGTATTAGGAAGGGTAAGGAGTGCAAGCGGTGTATTGTGAGCAACGGAGGTTCAGCTTTAGATCATTTTTGACAGCTCGGTAGCTTTAAAATGTGACATCCAGTGCACTGAAATCTCTTACATTGAAGCTCATTTAGTTTAAAAGGAGCTGTCTCCTACCTCTGACTGTTAGTAGATGAGTAATAGAGGGAAGCAGACACATAATTGGCTTGCTAAACCTTACAAACTCTGCACAGACCACATCTTCTCTGCAAGAGGTCTAATTCTAAACACCTTTTCTGCTCTAGTGTGATACCTCAAAAAAAGGGGGATGTAGAAGTCTGAAACAATCAATATTTAGAGGAAAGTAAAGTAAATGCAGGGAAAAGACACAAAGTCCATACAGAAAGGGATTTTGGTGATAAGAGAATCCAAATACATTAACAGTGAGCATGCATCTATAACATGTTCCCTCATTTTGTCAAAACATATAAAAAACATTTTCAACTGTAGGTAAAAGTAAAGTAAATAAAAAAGTACCTAAAAGGAAAGGAAACACTAAAAACAGAATATGCTTACCTTTTGATTTAAAAGTGCTTGCACAACATGGTTTGCAACCTATAAGAGAGAATATAAAAGTTAAATCAGACAAAAATCATTCCATACGGTCAAAATTCACCACAATACAATCCAGTACATTCCCATGAACTCTAAGGAGTCAAAAGAAGAAAATGTTGTCTTATGCTGAGAAATGGCCTGAGGAATTGAGCCCAGAAATGAGCTAACACAAGGATCTGCAGTTCCAAGTCCAATGAGATGTCAAACCTGTTACACCACATTTAACAAAATATTAAGGAAAGTGACAGACTACCGCTGTTTTTATTTTCAAACAAAAAGTTTTATATCTTGTTTGAAAAAAAATGAGTTTGTCTAAAAATAAAATAAAATCCATTAAAACTATGTATAGTTTGGCAAATCAACTCTTGCAATTGCATTTTTTTCAGTTTACCTATGAAATTACTGTATATTGTAAGTGAATTACTTTAGAAAGTCCTTAGTACTTACTACCACTGGAACCCACCTTGCCCTCTCTGTTTATTGAGTAAAGAAAACTTATATGTACCAAATAGTTCATAAGAGTGTCCCATAAACCCCTAGTTGGCCAATGGTTACCCAATACTTAATAGCCATATCATAGGGCAAAGAAGATACCCTAACATTGGATTTTACCCCTTTGACAAGGCTCACTGCTAATAATACAACAGCGGATGTAAAGAACAGATTCACATTACTACTTGGTGTTGAAGTGGTAGTTTTCCAGAAAATAAAGTAACTTTAGCACAGATACCTACCGGTAGTACAAAGTCTTGAAATCTCAGCCAATTAGTACATCAAGGAACACTCTCAGTACTTCTGACTGATGGGTATCCCAAACTGATATCCTTATCAATCCTACCATGGATGAAGGCAAAACTCAAACATGTACTCTTTGACACCAAGTGGAAAAAGGATATAAAATACAGCTTAAGACTATAGAGATAGCCAATATCCCCAAGTTAGTTTAAGCTGTTCTTTACCATAACGTCATAGGACAGGCTTGCGCTGGGCTCTAAAGTCTTAGTAGCTGTGTGCCCAGTAATGTGTATTAAGTCTTATCTTCAGGATTGGAATACCGAATGAGATTTCTGGAATTCCATATGGGTGACACAATAATTGAAGCCAGCCGTGGGCTGTGAAATATTTGCATTCCCGCAGCTGTCTGTAGCACACTGCTATTTCAGTGTCTACCCTCTTATTGAGGGATAGACAAGTGTGTTTCATAAACAGTCTATTGTATTTATTACTCCCCCTTCCCCAGCTGTCTTGAATGTTCAGTTCATATTACATGCAATATCATAAGGGGGTTTTCGGATCACATTAAATTCTAATCGAAGTATTAGGCAGTTCAGCAATATGATGCTCCTCAGTCACATGTATAGCCATTGAATTCCAAAGTAAATAACACTGCATGCTGTGGTAATATGACACAAACTATACAACGTACCTCATCAAGGCAACGTTCGTACGTTTCCCGCTGAGTTTCATTGGCTTGGGCAAGAGCAGAGTTTTCAGCCTGCAAGATGCATACATAAACATTTACAACACCTTTTATGTATATTAGGGATTATTAACATAAAAAAATATATACAAACTTTCAACTTGTACATATCAAAGTGTAATAAATGGAAAAATGATACCAAGAGTTAAGCTGCACCAGGGCCCAGACACATAACCCTATTGTTCCTAGACCAGTGTGGAGGTATAGGCCCTTCTACACTTTGTCCTGTCACTATGATGGCATCTGTCACTTTTTCTAGCACTGGGGTCAACAAAAAGTCAATACTACAAGAGTCTAGGGGCCTTTGTAGAAAATCAAAGTAACAGGACCAAACCATTGTGACAGTCAATTAAAAGGGCAAAAGGTTAATAATGTGGGGTGATCACCAACAATAAAAAGTTCATAAATAATAAAAAGTTCATAAATTGATTTTTCTTTGGATTGTACACCATTACTTGACAACCATGACAAACTTGTCTACCCATCTTCCTCTGTCTCTTAAAACCCTCACTACTTACCCACCATTCCATATCCCCCTTCCTAGTATGTCCTGCTTCCCCCATCTCTTAGATTGTAAGCTCTTCTGGGCAGGATCCTCTCCTTGTTCTGGGCCACTGCCTGTCTCTGTTTGTCATTTACAACCCCTATTTCTTGTACAGTGCTGTGTAGTATGTTGGTGCTATATAAATACTGTTTAATAATAATATTATATCATCAGAAATGGAATTGCTGGGGCTGCATAACAGTACCAAGATTTTCTGCAGAGAAGATAACATACATTCACAGCCTTTTTGTGCAGACACCTGGCTAACTGTACAATGTACTGGAAGCTCTCTACTTAAAACATGTGTCTTTCTGCTTTCCACAGCAGACCTTGGTATACATTCCTACAATAATAATTACACTGCTCAAAATGGAATGAAGCGGAAGAAGCTTTCAAAAAAGCCCTGCATTCATTTCATAATTTATGCAGCAAATGTAAGGTCATTGCTATATCTGGAACATCTGTGAAAACCAATGAGTTCTCCATAATCTTTAAAAACTTTGGGGTCTTCTAAAGCATTTATCATTCTACCTTGAACTACATGGTTAGGCCTTTAAAGCCCACAACTTTTTAATTATAGATAAGAACTTTGCAAACTTTGATCTGTGCTAGTCTCAGCCTGGCTAAACATTATCATGCAATGCTACGTGATGTCTATAGTGTGAAATGCTAATGTATCTAGATTTGTGAAGTCATTTGTTTTAACTGGACTAGATTTTAGTGACATGATCACCTCTTTTGGGAACAGAAAGAAAATGAAATGGAATTTACAGATATGATGTAAGGTGGTCAATTCAATGTTATAGTGACAAAGAGGAAGGAAATGGGATTTACCCCTTTATCAATTAAATCCAAGAAAACATATGGTTTTAAGAAGGATTACCTTTCAGAATGTTTAATAATTGCAT